>NC_089596.1:33777387-33892821 GCF_019320115.1 Miscanthus floridulus
ATAGCATTCTTGTTCTTGTTCTTGCATTCATGCTCTTTATGACCAACTTGCTTGCAACTAGTGCAAAATCGACCATTGTTCTTCACAAAACTAGTCTTGTGAGGAGCAAAGGTCGCCTTGCCTTTTTGGGGGGTATAGCCCAATCCCTCTTTATAGAGAGAAGCTCTTTGGCTACCAAGCACATAGGCAAGCGGTCCTCACCACCATAGGCTTTGCCTAAGACGTGAGTGAGCTCATTGACCTCCTTCTTGAGTGTCTCATTCTCAACCATTAGTGAGGTATCACAAGTGAAACCATCACTACTAGATGAGCTAGAAGTGGAAGTGCTACAAGAAGGGTTAGAGGGACCAACAACAATAGGCTTATAGAATGATTCATCAATTATATCACAAGTTAAGCCTTTGTCACATGTTACAACATGCTCCTTCTCATTTTGCTCATTAAGTAGAGAGGAATGAGCTTTTTCAAGTTTCTTGTGAGCCTTGCTAAGCTTCTCATGGGCTTGCTCTAGTCTCTCATGAGATGCATTGAGCTCATCAATGGCTTGCTTAAGGGCTTTTAGTTCCTTACACAAGTCTTTGTATTCCCTTCTCTTAATGTCAAAATATTCTTTAGCATCTTCTAACATATCAATTAGTTCATCTTTAGTGGGTTCATCATCATTATCACTTTCACTTTCATTATCATGTTTCTCATCACATCCATCATCACAAGTTTGTACCTTAGTGGCCTTATCCATAAAGCAAGTCGATGGAGTGTCGAAGAGAGAAGGCTTCTCATTTATGGCAATGCTTGCAAGATCCTTCTTCTTGGTGGTCTTGTCATCATCACTATCATCATCATCACTTGAGGAAGCATCACTATCCTAAGTGACCACATATGAACCACCCTTCTTCTTCTTCTTGAAGGTCATCTTGTCCTTCTTCTCCTTGTCCTTCTTGTCATCATCTTGATTCTCACTATTGTAGGGGCATTGAGCAACAAGATGATTCTTGCTACCACACTTGAAGCACCTCCTTGCCTCAGCCTTGTTCCTTGATGATAACTTCTTCCTTCTTGCACGATAGCCCTTCTTCACCTTGAATTTACCAAATCTCTTTACAAAGAGAGCCATCTTCTCATCATCATCATCATCATCCCAAGAAAATGAACCTTCATCTTCACTTGATATGTCTTGCTTGGCCTTGCCCTTGGATGATGTGGCTTTGAATGCCACACTCTTCTTCTTCTCATCCTTCTTCTCATCTTTCTTCTCCTTCTTTTCTTCCTTCTCATCATCATCTCTATTTGTGTCATCGGTCATCACATCTCCCAACACTTGGTTTGGTGTCATGGTGTCCAAACCACTCCTCACTAGAATAGTGACCAATGTGCTAAATCTCGTTGGTAAGCATCTCAAGAACTTGTGGGAGAAGTCCTTGTCCTTCACCTCTTCTCCAAGTGCTTTGAGATCATTGATAATCACTTGAAGCCTATAGAATATCTTCGGCACACTCTCATCTTCCTTTATTTTGAAGCTAGCAAACTTCTCCTTGAAGATATATGCTTTGGCATCCTTCACCGCTTGTGTGCCCTCAAATGATTCCTCCAACTTCTTCCATGCCTAATGAGCCATCTTAATGTTCTTGATTTGCTCAAAGGTCATCTCATCCAATGCATCATGAATGGCACTAAGAGTAATGTCATTGTTTTGGAGTAGCACCTCTTCGGCTGTGGTGGGAGCTTCATCATTGGCAACCTCAATCTTGATCTCCACCACCTTCCACACCATTCTATTGATTGACTTGATGTATGTTGTCATCTTCGCCGTCCAATAAGGATAATTGGAGCCATCAAATTGGAGTGGCTTCTTGGTGTTGTTGATTTGAGCTATTTTGGCACCGAAGGTTGTTAAGCCTCAAATCACGGTGACCATAGCTTCGATACCACTTAAAAGATCCTAATGGCTAAAGGGGGATGAATAGCCTATTGAAAATTTTTACAACAATACTTAAGCCAAGATATTAGACAATTAAATGGCAAAGCGAGTATTGCACTAGGCTACTAAAAATGCAAGCCTCCTATCCACAATTCTAGTTATCTATGATCTCTATATCACACAAGAGGCTAAGTCACTACCACTAAGTTAGTGTGATCTCAAAGACTAACTAAAGAGCCACATTAACCACTAGACAAGAGACAAGCTAGCTCTCAAAACTAATTACACTAAAGAGCTTAGCTACACTAGGAAAGTAAATACAAGAGAGGTAGTGATGTTTATACTGCCGTGGTAAGAGATGATCAATCAAACACAATAAATACCAAATGAATTCCTCGAATATAAGATGACACAAGATTTTTCACCAAGGTTCACTTGCTTGCCGACAAGCTAGTCCACGTTGTGGTGATTCACTCACTTAGAGGTTCACGCGCTAATAGGTATCACACGCCTAACCCACAATCAGGTGCCGCACAAGCAACACAAGATGAGGATCACACAAGCCACGAGCAATCTACTAGAATACATTTTGGCTCTTCCCTGGGGAAAGGTCAAGAACCCCTCACAATCACCATGATCAGAGCTAGAGACAATCACCTTCCTCCGCTCGATGATCCTCGCTGCACCAAGTAGTCTAGGTGGCGGCAACCACCAAGAGCAACAAGCGAATCCCACAGTGAAACACAATCACCAAGTGCCTCTAGATGCAATCACTCAAAGCAATGCACTTGGATGCTCTCCAATCTCACCAAATGATGATACGGGGCATCGGACTGTCCAACACTAGCGTCCGATGCCAATCACAGCCAACCACGCATTGCCACGTAACCTTGTTCAAATCAAAATGACCGTTGCCGCCAACGGTCCACTGCCACGAATTGATCGCGCCGTCGGACCCAACATTCGGACCCGCCGTCGGACTCCACACAAGGAGGGTCCGACACGGTCCAGTAAGGTCTAGAGAGAACAAAAATGGTCGAACCTTGGTTCGACGCCAACTGTCGGACGCAACCCTCGGTCCGACACCTCCATGTGTCAGGCCAGCACGTGCCACGCCAGTTTCCGCGTAGACAAACAGTGTGCGTGTGCCATCCAACGCCACCGCACTGTAGGGTCCGACGCTCCACGCCCGAGCCCCTGCGCTAGGGTTAGCCATCGAACCCAGCCAGAGGCCGGTCCAACGCTCCAATGATCAGTGTCCGATGCCCCTAGATCAACTCCAACTTCGCCACCTTTGATCAAATGTGCTAACCACTAAGTGTATCACCTTGTGGACATGTGTTAGCATATTTTCACAAACATTTTCAAGAGTGTTAGCACTCACTAGAATCTAAATACATATGCAATGAGTTAAAACATCTAGTTGCACTTTGATAACCGCATTTCACGATGACTTTCACCCCTCTTAATAGTACGGCTATCTATCCTAAATGTGATCACACTCGCTAAGTGTCTCAATCACCAAAACACAAAAGCTCCTACGGATATCACCTTTGTGTTGAGCTTTTTGTTTTCTCTTTCTTGTTTTCCAAGCCTGAGCACTTGATCATCACCATGGCTATCACCACCATCATCATGATCTTCATTATTTGCTCCACTACTTGGAATGTGCTACCATATCTCATGATCACTAGAGTAAAAGGGGTTAGCACCTAGGGTTTTATCAATTCACCAAAACCAAACTAGAGCTTTCAATGTCTCTAATACAAGAAAATGCAAGCAAATTGATGAAGTAAAAGTAATAAATGGAAACGGGTATGATTTAATTTGTTCTCACTGAAGACCTACTTGCATGGATGAGAAGATATTGTTAGTTCATTTGTACTGATATATGTCAAGATGTGTGATCAAGAGCATTGGTGGATCAAAGGAAATTGCTTGTTTGGTCACATCGATGATATTCTTAATCGAGAAAGAAGAAAGTTGATCAACAATTTAGTATTTCATGAAACAGAACATGGAAGCTTTATTCATCACAATATTGATATAGAAGTAAACATTCAAGCAAGATAGGGTGAGGAATTGTAATTCAATTAATGCATATTCTTGATACGAAGCAAAGCTTGACTTGAGAATGGCAATATAGGGGAAAAGGGTTAAGTAAGGATTTTGTTTCAAGGTACTAAGTGAAGGTGAAGGGCAAATGACAACTTAGCGCTAATGAACCAATGTTAAGATGTGACTTCAAACTATGTATCAAACTCTTATGTGTTGAAATAACTCAAATCACAAGGTCAAGGTGGACTTACTCAAGGATTGAGGGAAAGTTGGTTACAACCCTATGAAAACATATAATGAAGAAATGGCATGTGAAACGTCATGCAAGCTCAAGAGATTGAAATATTTTTTATATTGGATCTTGACAATAGGTATGTTGTCTTGTCAAAAGGGATGAAACTGCTTTGAATGTGTTGACAAGTTTCTGTGTTCAAAATAACCAAATCCAAGGGCTAACTTGAGAGATATACTTTCCACAACACTTGAACTTTGAACGTCTTGGAGATTGCTTTCAACTAGGATGGATAGCCCTCTAAAATAAGTTTTCCATAGTCCAAAATTATTGAAATTGAAGTTTGAAGTGAAAAATTTAGGAGCATTTCTAGAAATTTCGATGTAATTTCCCGTCATGTGCTCTCCGATTAAAGTTAACTTTTCCTGACCAAAAATTCTATTCCAGACCAAAATTTCTGATACCTCTTGTTTCTTGATGTCTAGACTATGCAGAATGTATACTAAGTTCTGAAGTCTCAAAAAATCCTATCCAGCACAATAACAACTAGTTTTGGGAGGTTACATATTTATATCTCCTCACCCTCTCTCTTGAGAGCCCTTAGCAACCACGGATAACACATATCTAGAGCCCTTTTACTAGAATAGTTTATGATTTTTCTAGTGATAGTTTAAATTGAGCCTTAGGATTTAAATTGAAATTAGACACCCAATTCACCCCTCCTGTTGGGTGCTTGTGAGACCTTTAGCATGTTCAGAAAAAGAAATATTGCAGATTATGGAGACACATGTTCCATATTTTAGCGAAAATATTCGGAGCTTAAAACATACATGTCCTAAAAATGTGCAATGATTAAATAGTAATAATAATCCATGAGACCATCACAATGAACTAATGATAATTCTGCTCGGTTGTGATTATTTTAGGCGTCGCTGCAAAGATTGCAACGCTACTCTCATTGACTCCATATAACCGTTTCAAGTTTTATCTCACTGACATCAAACAGCAGCAGCTGCAATGCAGCCAAATGAGCACAACCGATCGGAGCCGATATATATAAGGAACTTGAAAGGTAGTATGAGAATCTCAAAAATACCATAAGAACAATCCGGAACACATCATGAAACGTATCGTGAATACTGAATAATTTAGAATAAGCCATAGAAACAGTCAAATTGCATTGAAGAAGAAATAGTCCAAGTGAATATCACTATATTTTTCTTTTGAATTGGAACATATTTCCATGAATCTAGAACATTTTTTTGTGTGAAGATGAAACATTGTCCCTGCTTAAAAAAGAGAGAAAATATTCCATTTTCATGAGAAAATATTCTTCAACGAAATATTTTCTAAGCATACTAAATGGGTTCTTGTTTTGAAGCATATATTGTAAAAGAAACAATGGTGCAATCTAAATTTAATTTAAGTTGCCAGTAGTAAACATTAGTTTTATTATAATTTTAAAATGTGAACACACTGAGCTTGCCCCTAGCATGCTTGATCTGAGTTGTTTTGATTGGGCCTATTTTGATTGGACCCATACTTATACTAAACAAAAGAGACGTAAAACTAAACCGAAGTGGACAGTGGACTTCATCATAGTACTAGTTTTCTTTAGCACATCATAGATTCATAGGGGGTGTTTAGATCCCTTCCAGTTTGGAAAATGAACACTGTAGCACTTTTGTTTTTATTTGGCAAAAATTGTCTAATTATGGACTATTTAGGCTTAAAAGATTCGTCTCGCCAATTACGGGCAAACTGTGCAATTAGTTATTTTTTTTACCTACATTTAATGCTCCATGCATATGCCGCAAAATTCGATGTGACGAAAAATCTTGGAAAACTTTGGATTTTGGGTGGGATCTAAACAGGACCATAGTACTAGTACTTGGCCGACAAGTAAATGAATATATACCCATGGGCCCATAGCGGTGCAAATCCACCGGCCCGGCGGCGCTTGCTTTTCGTACTACCTGAATTGACCGGCGCCCTGTTTGGTTGGCCCGTATTTTTAGTGAACAGTAGTTTAGCCATCAAACGAACAGGACGTGGGATCTCCCGCCATTCATTCCGGTGGACGCCAGCTTCCCATCGGCCGATTGGCGGTAGCGGTAGTTTCTGCATTCCCGGCGGCATAGCCCGTACAGTCCACCTGCACGACTTCATGTAATTACTCCTACAGTGGTTTAACAGAAACACAACACTGTTATAGTAAAGTGTAATGACTTGTTTGGATGTAGTGTAATTCACATCAATCTACACGTGTTAAGATGAATTGGCACATTTATTTTAAAAAATCCATTCACAATATCGTACGTTACCCAAACTAATTACAGTGGTACTACAGTTACCTTCCGCTGTTTTTCACATGACGCTGGAGATCCTTGCTAGGATCAATCTAAAAAGAAGGCTTCTCCCTGTTGGTGCGAGCTCAGTCTCCTATAGCCATTCTTCATAAGGGCCAGGGTCAGTGTGAGTGTGAAGCATTGTATATCATTTTGTTGTACATAACATTCTTTCATTTAATTGAAAGAAGGGAAAAAAAGCATAATGTCGACACAGAATTTCGTCCCGTGCCGAGGACACACGCAGCAAGCCGAAAGGGTCCGCTCGAGGGAGCAGATCCGCCTGCGCAATCCTCCCGAGACATGCCAGTCAATTTGACCCTGCAATTGACAAGGAGAGAAAGTTTATCAGTAATTAAGGGCGGAACATGCCGGTGTTGCCAGAATGTGCGGCTCTGAGAGCCGATATGAGAGGAGATCGACTAAATAGTCGATTCCAGCATATTCGTAAGAATAAATCAGTTAAAGCTTATGGGGTTGTGTAAGAAGAATCAGTTATCATTCAGAATAAATATCATTTAAGCAAACATTAATCAATGGCAATAAGATATCGATGATGGTCGGTTTATACTGAGCCAATGATTACAAGTAATCGAACTCCTGTTTATGTAAAGAAACAATTCAACACCACTCAACCATCTAATAAAGATAAATCTAATGAATATGTTAGATCTCATCTATCGCTATGACCAGTGGGGCATGAGGCAGAATCATGCAGGTCGTAGAGACAACAATAGACTCGACGACCCTAACTCATTACTAATATCAGTGGGGCATGAGACAGAATCATGCAGGCCATAATACAATAACAAGATCATGGGGGCTAACATATCTTTCAACTTGTCTCTACTTCAATGGTCTCGTAATGTGATCTGTTCGTGAGAACGCTCGATATCGGCTAAACAGCCGATTTAGGCATAGTACACAGTTAAGGTCATGTCTTCTCAGGAGCGGATCTATCAACTAACGATCCGCACTCCACGGTGCTAACAGTGGGGTGAGAGGCAGAATCCCACAGGCCGTGATAACGGGCCATGGAACGGTTCTTGCTAACCAATAGATCTACTCAAGATCGAACATGCCTTAATCGCACACTATGCACGATTAAGATTGATATAAAACAGCCGATAAAAACATAACTCATCATTTAAGATGTAGATTAGATCAGTTTTAGATTAACAAACAATGGGTTAAATAAGATATAAGATCGATCCAGATCAATCTCAATCGGGCAGAGTGATATTGCTGTAATTAGATAAACAATGAAAGCAATAAGCAATAGCGGTAACTTAATGAATCTACCAAAGACTGCCATTCAAAGGTAGAGCCGATAACTTGACCTCGATCTAGTTCAAGCAGTGAGGTGTGAGGCAGAATCACACAGGCCATACTTGAACTAGGTAAGAGTCGACAACTAGCCTATACCAGAGTCGCAGTGGGGGTCGACCGGATCGATGTAGCCATACGAACAGAGGTATAAATCATGACGGTACTTACATACAAGCAGTGGAGGTCGACCGGATCGATGCAGTCGTACTTGCTGAAGAACTCACCGAGATCTACTCTACTCCTACTCTTAAGGGGTGGCCGGAGCCGAAAAAAGTAAATTAACTTGTATTTGATTGATTGGGTTTCTTTTACAATAGCCGGGGTTTGATATTTATACCCAGAGTCTAGACATGAATCCTACTCGAGCACGATTTGTTACAATCTTTGGCACAAAACGAAAACATTCCTAATTTAAGATAACTTGGACTCTAATCTTTCCCTTTTTGTAGTGTCCAACATGTCTCATCCCAGCGCCGATCATAGCCTCTGTCGTTACCTGCTGGCGCTATCTGAAGAAAGCCGATTCTAGTGTTGTATCCGAATCAGCTGTTTTCGATCTACACGCAATTAATTCCTTGCTGACGTGGTTTTAGGAGCTTTCGAGCCTCTGAAATCCTTCTTCCAAATTCTGGTGTAAACACATAGGTAGGGGGCTCTCCTGCTGTTTCGGTAAAAAAAAAGTGTCAGCATTCATGCATATATCACCATTTGTTTTATACACGTGTCTAGCTATATACTCCAAAAAATTGGTAACAAAAAACAAAATCTCACACTCATATAGCTCAGACTGGGCATATTTTAACCGAGAACCGATAACCGAACCGAACCGAGTCGAACCGAACCGAACTTTCGGTTTTTCGGTCTTTCGGTTTCAGTTTCGGTTTCATGTTTCCAGTGTTTCGGTGTTCAGCTTCGGCGTCGGTTTGCAGGCGACAAAAACCGAACACCCGATCAAACCGAACTTTGTTGTAGCGCACCCTGCCGCTCGCAATCGCACGGCACCAGTCCTGGCCCAAGAAGGCCCATCACGTGAAGCTCCTAGAACCTGCAGCCAAAAGGAAGGACTCCCGTGACCGTGTCCCTGTCTTGCCATCCCTCTGTCCTTTCCTTTTCCTTCATCCTTATCTCTTTCTCCTTCGTTCTTCTCTCGAGTCTCAAATCTCGATCTATCCGCTCATGCGACGTGGCCGTGCGTGTGAGCAGCGAGTGTGGAGTGCGGACGAGCGGCAAGCTTGTCGTCGTGGCCGCGCGTGGCGAGCTAGGCGGCGCGGCTGCGCGTGGCAGCCCCGGCGGCCAGCGCGGCAGATGGCGCAGGCACAGGGGGCGAGTGCGAGTTGAGCGCCCTGGGAGGCAGCACGGCAAGAGGCAAGTGCAGCGAAGAACGAGCACTGTTGGTCATCAAATCAGGCACCAACCCACTTTGAACTGCGATGGTGGCATGCGACACCCACACAGGTACTAATTTTCATTGGTTCTTGGCTTGTTGGGGAGACGTGAGCAAGAGTCAATGGAGCGGATGAGCGGCAGGGACATATGCTGAAGTTCGGGGGAAACCGAACACCGAGCCAATTAAACCGAAAACCGAACACGTCGGTTTCTGTTTTTGACGTCCACCGATCGGTTGTTGTTTTGCGCAAACCGAAGTTTTTCAACACCCAACAAACCGAACCGAATGATCGGTTTAAACCGATTGCCCACCCTGACATATAGCTGAGAGCCCAGAGCGCTGCTGTCCCACGCTAAACCAGAAGCTCTCAAATTCGAAACGGCCGTAATACCCAAAATGACTATCTAACTCACATGGGACAGAGTTTTATGGACTGGCCCAGCTTCCTCGACGCATTAGGCCCACCATGGCTGGCAGGTCACGTGTGCGTGCTTGCTTGTCACTCTCCCTCTTTTGGGCCGGATTTGAACACCACCCAAGCAAACTTTCTGTCAAGTTTCCCTCTCTCAATTTTTTTTGTTAATTTTAACCTTCCAAGTTCCAGTCGACCTCTAAAACGGTTGCCATCTGCAAGCGCCAAGCGGCAGAGAAACTGTACTCACTGCCTTTAACTGTAACTGCTAAGTACTTGCTAGATGTAGATTTAGTGGTAGGTCTGTGCAGTGGGATACTATCATCAGGTTTAAACCCTGGTGATCGCACCTTTCTCTGTAAAATTTTCAGAAATTTTAGGATACACGCACGCGTGCGCGTTCGGTGGTACTGTGCGTTTCCCGCGCACCGGAGGCGGCGACGCCTTCCAATCTCCTCTTTGCGTGTGTACAGATGCGCACGCTTTTGTGTGCGTGTGGTGTGAGTGTGGAGTGTATTGGTTATGTACGTCCAAGTTGTACCTAGTTAAAAAAAATACTTGCTAGATGTATAAGGTGGGGTTAGTTGTTTGTATTAGTTTTAGCATGCATTACACCGTATACAACACTAACTAAGCCACAATACCTTGAAATTATGGTTGTCTGCGAGTTGTTTGGTAATTGTCTGCATGTTTTAGTAGAGGTCTCATATTTTTAACACAGGTAGGTGAGATGAGTATATTTTATTTTTGTGTGCTTCATCAGCTTGTACAAGTATGTATCATCTAATACAATTAAATCTAGCTGATTGGTGACTATACTCCCTCTATTCCAAATTATAAGACATTTTCACATTTTTAAATACATTATTTTTTGTTATAAACTTAAATATATATTATGTTTAAAAAAAATCAAAACGTCTTATAATTTGGAACAGAGGAAATACAAATACCTACTTTGAACACTGTAGAAATGCATGTAAGAGTATATACAGGCAATAAAACATGAAAAAAAATCACTGCACAGGACGAATACAAGCTAATACATGCTACCAACTGTGCTGCGCTACATATTGAATATTTTTCATGATCGTACCCTAAGGCATGTTTTTCATTAAGCAGAAGTAGAGTTTAAACATTACACAGGACTCGTAAGTAATCCAAGAATTACCCACGCAATCCACAGACACAAACGAACAGCAAGAAAATACGAGGGTGGAGACCCTCTACCTCAAGACCCCAACCGACAGAGCCTATTAGAAGAAGACAACAACACAATGGTAGCCAACATTGTAGTGAAACCACAATGGCGACGAGGCGAGCTTCAAACAACAATGGTGGCAAAGCATGCGCCCTGGAAAGACCAAGCAACCTTGGTGTCAAAGCATCCGCCAAGGAACAACAGCGGCAAAGTATCCGCTAGAGAAGAAGACCACGACGGCCAAGTATCCGTCGGAACAGCAGTGCGGTGGCAAAGCATCAGCCAAAGACGATGATCCAGCAGCGCGGCAGGCTACGAAGGCCGGAACCACGGCAGGCGACCAGCAGGCGGCAACGGCAAAGCATCTGCTCAACGATAACCAGTAACTTCGGTGGCAAAGCATCCACGGGAGAAGCAACAAAGGAAGCGGCCAAGCATCCGCCAGACAAGGGACCACACTGTAGGACAACACACAAGTGTTGAAGCCATGAAGGACATGAAGCACGCATAGGCACATCCAAAAAATCCACCGCCAACCAGATGACTTGGTAGGAGCACAAGCGACAGCGACGACCATGTGCAACATCGAGGAGAGGGAGAGGGGGAAGGCAGCTCCCGAGCGTGGCTGGGCCATGGAACTACAAAGACAACGCCTCCAAGGAGGACAACGACGTGGACCGCGCCGTAGCTGCCTGCCCAGCAAGGATGGGGTTTTCACCCAGTAGTTCCACGGTGGGAAGTAAGGAAGGTGCAACAACAGATGCCTTCAAGGAGGAAAATGGCACCCAAAGGACGTCACCATTGTTGGTCAGACAACGAGGCTTTCGCCTAGCACCCAACTACCAAGACATAGGCCACGAGCAGACACTCAAGGGCCACGTCCAGACCCAGAACTAGCTGATGCAGACGCAACCACCGGACCACAACAACCACACGCGGGACACCGACGCAGCAGGCAGGAGGTGAAAGGTCCTTGTTTGGTTTTGGTAATTGAGTGACAACCTAGGTGGACTAATTATGTTTATGTGAGATACATAGGTGATTAGTCCACGTGTACATATGTGTGAGCAACATATGCCATGGAGGTGGAAATGGCTCGAAGATGTTGCAAAGCTCACACATGTGATGATGAAGGAGCTTATTGCTCATGAGACATGACATTGAATCATGTGATCAAGGTGGAGAAGATCAAAGCAAGACTTGGCGCCGATGGACGAAGGCAACGGTGAAAAGCAAGTGAAGTCAAGATCGATGAACCAATATGATCACGTGATGATATGAAGTGGATCACATCATTGTTGATCATGTTGGTGCATGTGTTGCATCGACATTGGAGTAGATGGAATGGAATGCGCAAGGCAAAGGTATAACCTAGGGTATTTCATTTCACCGGTCATAGGTGTGTAGAGAAGTTGGTGACCGGGTTTAGGATAGATGGTCGTACTATCAAGAGGGGCAAACTTGTTTGTATATCGGTCATCTAGTGCCACTCGTGTGATCTAACTTTTCATCATCGCTAGGATCGAGTGGCGTGGCAAGTTGAGTGGCTAATCCTTTGGAAAATGATTGTGAAAATGCTAACACACATACACATGGTGGTGTACACTTAGTGGTGTTGGCACATTTACAAAGGAGATGAAGTTGGAGTTGATGTGGATCAACTCGGCGATGAAACAAAGGTGAGAATGGTTTGAAACTTCACCAGCAGAGTGTCCGGCTGTAGAGTGCGGACAGTCCGACGGTGCCACCGGTGCCATGTATAGAAAAGATAGGGTTTCGCAGAACTGATCGGACGCTGGCCTCGGCAGGACCGGTGCCTCTGGTCAGTGGCAGCAGTGAGCACACCGTCTCGGTCTCATGACCGGACGCTGGCGCGAAGAGTGACCGGACGCTCAGGGTCTACGTCCGGTCAGTGCTGACGTATGGTGACATAGGCGGCGTTGGAGTTAGGCGCGCGGGCACAGAATAGATCGGACGCTAGTCTGTGTCCGGTCATGGTGGACCGGACGCGTCCGGTCGCAAAACAGAGGCTTAGGGAGCTCTCTGGAAATGACCGGACTCAGGCGCAGCAGCGTCTAGTCATTCACTGTGCAGCGTCCGGTCACAACTTAACCGTTGAGATCAGGCGGCTCTGGTTGAACGTAGAGCGACACGTGGATGGCATGGAGCAACCGACCGCTGGCAGGGTGCGTCCGGTCGATCTGAGCAGAGCGTCCGGTCGTCCCGAAATTTGCCCGTGAAGGGGTAACGACTAGTTTAGCCCATGGGGCTATAAATAGAAGGTGGTCTCGACCATGGCTTGGGCTGTGCACCACGGGGGACTTTGTGTCCATGCTTGTGAGTGCTTGGGAGCCCTCCATCTTACATATGCTTGATAGTGATCATTCGATTGTGTGAGAGAGAGATTCTAGTGTGATTGCATCGTGAGGTTGCATCGAGTGACACTAGGTGATCGAGATGCAAACCGGTGGTGCTTATTACTCTTGGAGGCTGGCACCTCCTAAACGGCTTGGTGGTGGTCTCCGTCGAAGCCCGCAAGAAGCTTGTGCGGTGCTCCGGAGAAGAGCTTTGTGAGGGGCATTGTGCTCGCCCCACGGGAGCCGTGAAGAGCAACTCTAGTCAAGCGTGTCATTGAGCTACCCTCACTTTTAGGGTAGGTTCTTGCGGTGCCCGACGTGCGAGCTTGGTGGGTGATGCCAATTAGCCGTCGAACCACCAAGTGAGCGGTCGACACAACGGGGACTAGCGTGTTGTCAACCTTGTTCTTCCCGTTGGTTTGCAATCCCCTTTCACAAGCTTGTATTTGCATTTCATATACATTGTGCTTGTGTAGTTGCTCTTGTAATTAGTTAGCTTGTGTAGCTTACTAGTTACCTTCTCGCTTGTGTAGCATAGAAGTAGCTCCTTTGCGTGGCTAATTTAGTTTGTGTAACATTGTTAGTCACATTGCTTAGTTTGTGTAGCTAAGTAATTACGCTCTCTAATTTGGCATTGGTTGTCTTGTTATTGAGCATTGCTAGTGAGCTTAGGTAGCTTTGTGCTTTTGCTTACTAGCTTGTGTAGGAGCTCCCTTGTTGCTTGAAGTACTAGTGGCATAGGTTTGTGTGACATTGCTTCTAATATTGGTTAGGTGAGCTCTAGCTAGCTCGGCACATTTGTTGCATAATTAGGATCTTTATAAGGTGCTTGTAAACTTTGATAGGAGGGTGTAGTCTTGGCTAGACCGATTGTTTTAATTCCACACTTATTTCGGTTAGCTGACGCGATTAGATTTTAGTAACGACTATTCATCCCCCCTCTAGTCGCCATCTCAACCTTATAGCAGGCAGCCATGAGGTCGAGAAAAGGGCGGACGTGCTCCTAGCAGCCAGTGCAGGACGCAGCCGCGGGCAAGAGCCATGAGGCCAAGCAAATCAGGCAGTGAACGAGCAACTGGCCGCCACCCAGCCGCGGGCGAGGAAGAGCGACGACAATAGTCGAGTGAAGGGGTGAGCGCGCTCGGGCCGGCCGCCGCACTGGACCGGCAGCCACGCGGACGCAGCGAGCCCGCCCCCCTGCTCGTCACCGGCGCATGGAGGGCGGATGCGCGGAGCCAAAGCACCCCCGGCCGCCACCGGAGACGCGAGTGAGCCTGACGGCCGCCACCGCCCGGCCAGAGCTGATCGCAGCGGCAGCGAGGCACCCGCGAGCCAGCCGCCGCCCCTGACCAGAAAACGCCGCAAAGCCTCTCCAAGGCGCAGGAAGGTGAGGGAGGCCAGATCCAACGCCAAGAAGGGTAGATCGAGTGGAGGCACGGCCGGATCTGACCCCTGGTGGCCGGCAACGAGCACACCGGCGGCGGGGAAGACGATTGGATCGAGGCTAGAGGGGTGGAGAGAGAGGAGCGAGGAGGGGAGGAAGGTGCTGTGAACGGCCTCCTTTTTGGAGGGCCGCCGCGGCCGCGGCCACTGCCGCCACTCGCCGGAGAGCGGCAGCGGCGGCCAGGGAGCAGCCGGCAGTGGGGAGTGGGTTCGGCGGAGGGCCGGTCGCCCCCGAGTCGCCTCACGGAGGAGACGACCCTTTGAAGAATTCCGGTAGACGATGTTTACATATTGAATATTAACTTGTATATAATATATGGGGACCAGCATTAAGCAAGCCTGGGTACTGAATATTGGACAATTTGAGGTGGATGGGGACAGTTAAACACGAAAGCAGTGGCTTTGCTGACATGTCCACCAGAACCTTTAATCTTTCTTACAAACATAAATTGAACTTTACAGTGTTTCTTTTCTAAAAAAATAGGAATTGCACCAAAGCTATATACACCTAGCTATCAAGAATAGAGTTAAGTACACCGACAATCCTTAAATTTGTTAATTATGCCACTTAAGGTCCAAATACCATTAATTATGGGTGACCAAATCGAGCAATGATGTTAGGGGATTACATGTGGGTTCCAATGGTCATTTGTTTTCATGTTGGCATTTGTGACCCAACACTGATATGAACATTGTGTTCCAAATTAATTGAAAGTCATTTTGGCTTTGTCCGAAGTCATATTTCTCTTGTTTTAGCCAAGTTTATAAAAAAAACACAAAGATCTTTTGTATCACATGAAAGATATTTTGAAAGGCATATATTTCATATGTAGGTGTCTATATTTTTTTATGAACTCCGCTCAAGTTAGATAAGTTTGATTTAAAAGAAAACTAAAATGGCTTAAAATTTAAAATAATGATAGTACTATGTGGACAGATTTGGGCCTCGAGTGAACCACCTAATAAGTTGAGGAATCTAGATATATATATACGGATTATTTATAGACTTATGACACCAATGAGCAAGTTTGTGGGGGTGGGGTATTTTACTAGCTCGGAGCATGCTCTATATCTCAAGTTGGCAAGTTGTCATCGGCACGCACACGTGCTTGTTTCTTGCAACCAGGAAAGCTGGTGTCAAAAGTTAGCATAGTATACTAGCATGCATGCGTACATCACACATGCTACTAACAGCACCAGCTAACTTTAAAACAAATCCAGGGACGCACGATTTGTGAAGTGGGGGCATGCAATTATCATTATCGATCGGGTACGTAATTAACGATGACGCAGCCACGCAGGTAGGGCGCACGTGGTACATTGAACGACTTGCCCCCCAAAGCGTTGGAGCGTCAGTTTCCAGCTGCACTCCAAAGCGAGGACAGTGACCAAGCTTCAACAAGGGGGAAGCATGGGGCGTGCCTCACCGGTGCTCAGGATTTTCCTCGGATTTCTCCGGCGCCTCGCACGGATGGACTGGACTACAACTGCCACGTCTTTCAACCGTGTCTCTGAAGACTTAGAGTAAGGTCGTAGATCTAGTTGTATGCGTGCGTGCGGTTGTAGTGTGTGTTGATGTGAGTTAGTTATACTCCAAGTTTGAGGCGATTAAACAAACAAGGGGAACACATGCCTAGTTTTTCTTCCTTTTCCTTTAAAAAAGTTGGAGGAGAATCCCTGGCAGAGCCAACGGTAATGGGCCTACTGTTGCCATCGTGACATGTGTTGGGCCCACCAAATCGCAAGCACGGTCCTGGTCCAACAGAGCCGCCAGCCGCTAGGCTACTACGCCGGTCTGAAGAGAAAGCGTGTTCTATTCGTTCCACGGTATGTCATAGGATCATAATGGTAATGGGATTATGATATACTGACCAGTAGTGTATACTCCGTGCCTTGGAAAGGTCCCTGCGTCTATAGTTGGGGTTGTTCCGATCATCCCGATCACAAAAATGGTACATATAGATTATAGAACTAGGCTAGTCTGCATGTCACATTTTGAACACTACGTGAAAAACAGTTCATAGTAACGAGATAATTTTTTTTAGGGGCGGCCGATGATGGAGCCGCCTCTAGAGTGACGTGCTCGGGATCCACGAGACCAGCCGCACATACAAATGAAACAACATGGGCGGCTAGTGATACGAGCCGTCCCTATAAATGGGTAGGATTTGTAGGGGCAGCTCACATTGAGCCGCCCCTATAAATGCCCCACGTACAGTTACTAAGTCACCATCAAAAATATCTATTGCCCTCTTCTCTCTCTGTCTCGACTCCCTCTCTCTCTCTCCCTTGCTGTCCCTCTCCTCTGAGCCCCTCCGTCTCTCCCCCACACCGCCCCTCCCTCTCCCCCACGCGGTGACGGGACCTCCCTCTCTAGCGGAGGCGCATGGCGTCGCGTCCCCCTCTTCTCCGCGCGGTGGCACTCGGCGGCGCACCCTAGGGTGGCGGGGGTTCTGGGGCACGGCCTTCCGGCGGTCGCACGGGCTCGGTGCCCTCCTCCAACGCCGGCAGTCGCGCGGGGGGCCGTCCCCCTCCTCCTGCGACGGCGGCGTGCGGGGCCCTGTCCCCTCCGCCTAGCGGAGGCATGATGGCGGAGCTCGATGCCGTGGCTCGGTGGCGCGGCCTCACATCGAGCTCCAGCGGTGGCGGGACTTGGTGGCGAGGTCCCCTTCACCTTCTCTCCTCCGGCGCGCTGCTAGAGGCCGCATGAAGCACATGGTGGCGGCCACCACCAGATCCGGCGAGGATGAGCTCGATCCGGCGAGGACCAGCCTAGATCCGAGTGGCCACCACCAGATCCGGCGAGAAGCCTGATCCGGCGAGGACGAGCCTAGATCTGGCAAGCGGGTGCGGCGGCGAGGATGAGCTCGATGCGGGTCGCGGGGAGGCAATACTATGAGCGTCGAGCGCTCTAGTGTCGTGGGAGCTCACCTGAGTAGCGCTTGCCGTGGACACCCGTGGCCGGTCGCTCGTCCTAGGCGGCACTGTCGTCCAACGCCTAGCGCATTCGACCGAGTCGAGCAGGAGCACGCAGCGCCGTACGTTTGCAGGAGCACCCAGGTATGTCCGTCCGACTAAGCTATTTGGCTATCTGTAATTGGATCTGATCTAATTGCAAGTTTTAAGTGTATAAATGTATTATGCTTACCAATTTTAAGTGTATAAATCTATACTGCTATTATTTCACGTGTTGTTGTAATGAGTTCCAAATAATACAGGCTTGCCAATCAAACTGGATTGCTTTCTCTTGTACTTTCACCTATTGATCTATACTGCTATTATTTAGCTTGCTGTTAGTTTTAACAGTTCATGCCAAACCCTAGAAATATGTTAGTTTTAACCAGTTCATCCTTTTTACTTTGAATACTTCACATCATTTATTTATCATGCAAAAGCATATATGTATAATAATAAACTCAAGAAAAAGGTTGTGTAAAGAACAAATGATGGATTACTTATTTAAATGAACAACATCTCAACACCTTGGTACAACATGATGATCTCCTCTGTGGGCTAACTCTGTTTACTTTGTACTTGCATGAATGAACTCTGCATAAATTGTTGTGATTAAGGTTACATGGTTTGGTTTGTCAACCTCTAATGAGTATTGCAGCTACTGATATATCACAGTAGGGTCTAGGTCTTGTAAAAACATCATCCTATTCATTCATGTACTGTTAGTAGGGTCTGTTTGTAAATTCCGTAGTTGGCGTTTTGCTTCTGTCTTCCTCCAATCAGGAATCTCCCAATTTGATTGGTGTTTAGTCTTGCAATAGTTGAAGGGAAGATTCTAGGTAGTGTTTCAGCTTTTGCTTGTATATCTCTTTCACTTCATCTGATATCTACTATGATCAAACAAGTGGTGAAAAATTGAAAAATTTTAATCTCTGTACTCTGGACTTGATGTGGTTAAACCTGAAACTCCTACTCGTTCTTTCAGACTAGTTTCAGTACTGTCAGATTAGAACAGATGCTAGAATGGTTTTGCTTGCCGCTTCATGTTAGTTGGAATTAAGGGTTTTAGCATGGCATGCATGCCAAATCTGGTGCATTCAGGTGATTTCCGATCAGATTAATTTTGCCAAATCTTAGTTTTGCCGAACAAGGACATTTCCGATCATGTGCATGTGCGTGTTGACCCCATTGAATGACAATGATTTCTTCATGCCATCCAAAAGAAAACAAATACACTGCCTATGAAATTAGTTTGGCCTTGATGATCTGGTGCATGACATTAAATTAACTTGTGGGCTAGTTGCCTAGTTTTATATATTCATAAGTGCTTTCTGTCGTGCCTACCAAAGATAATTTGGCTCCTACCATGACCAAGAGTGACCTATTTTTAGATAATAGAGGTAATCTCTGACCTCTGTGCCAGCTGAGAATGCACAACTCAGTGGTCTGTTTATCATAGGATCTGATGCCTATTGTAATTTCACTTCGTTTCCTTACCGCACTGTAAGTGCATATGTTTCCCCACTTCATGCAGTAAGAAATGTTGGGGAATGCTTGTTAATTGCCGTGCACTATCTATTGCAGTTAGTTCAAATAATTAGTGGTTGGGGACAGTTGAGATTATCGGTACGGTACTTGGCCTCTACTTGTCCAGTTAATTTATGTTTGTTGTGGCCCTTGTAGGGGTTTGTGCTGGAGGATGCTACAGGCCTGATGAGCCAGTTGAGATTTTCATTGGCATCCTGTCATCAGCCAATCATTTTGCTGAGCGTATGGGTGTGAGGAAGACATGGATGTCTGCTGTCCTCAAGTCACCAAACAGGGTGGCTCGTTTTTTTCGTTGCACTGGTAAACACTTCAATGTAATCCCAAATGCTTAGCTTACTTCATTTGTTTTGTGTGCTTGTGCTAAAGGTGTTTCTTAACTCTAGCATGGCAAAAAGGAAGTGAATGTGGAGCTGAAGAAGGAAGCTGAATTTTTTGGGGATATTGTTTTTGTGCCTACCTGGACAAATACGATCTTGTTGTTATGAAGACTCTTGCAATATGCGAGCATGGGGACTTGGCATATGATTCTTTGCATTGTTGTTTAGTTGTTAACATCTTTAGCTATCTAGGCAGCATGATAGCATTTTATGGTCATTCGGACCAATACTCATGTTGTAGAGTTCCTCATCTAACAAGTCAGCATTAAGTAATATGTTCATTATAGTTGGACCAATACTCATGTTGTAGAGATTTGAGTTTTAGTACAATTGGAGTTGAGCATGAAAAATATATGTTCTGGTTGAATTTGAATTGTAAATTTAAATTTTTTATGAAAAAATATACTGTAGGGGCGGTTGGTACTGTAGCCGCTCCTACAAATCGATTTATAGGGGGCGGCTGATAACACCAGCCGCCTCTACAAATCGATTTGTAAGGACGGTCTAGGAACCGCCCCTACAAATGCATGATTTGTAGAGACGGTATGGTAGGGGCGGCTGACTGAGCCGCCACTACAAACGATCTTTAGCCGCCCCTACAAATGATTATTGTAGTAGTGGAATTCACCGGTCTCGTTTCTGCTCCCTTCGTTCCTAAACTATAAACTATAAGGCGTTTTAGCTTTTCTAAATACATAACAATTGATATGTATCTAGAAAAACAAAAATATCTTATAATCTAGAATAAAAGAAGTATATTTCGCTCGCTCTCTTTGTTTTTTTAACTTATCCTTTTTTATGAAGCATAGTTTAAACATGATATTCTCAATATCGTGTCGAATGTCATATGAAATTTAATCAATAAGAAAATAAAAAATGGTCAATTTAACAAAGAAAACTGTACCCAAACAGTTTTTGAATTTGCACGTCTATATAAAACATTGTCTTCTACAATCACATAAATCACACAAACATTGAGCTTAAAATTTGATCTGGTTTGATAGATACAATCATACAAATACACCATCAATTTTGGGCCTATTTGTCTTACAAACATTGCCTCCCCCCACAACCACAACCACACATTCAAACAAAATGGAAATGACCTTTTTATAGCGCACTAGCCTAACACTACTACAGAAACATTTTTCTACAACATTTTCACTGTTGGTTTTATTAAAACCGTTGGTGATACTATATCACCACTAGTTTGGATAAAATCAACGGTGAAAATGCTTTTCACCATTTGTTCGGGTGAGGAGCGGTCAATGAAAATCGTCCACTGAACCCACCATCTACACGTGCGCCCACCGCTTCTCGCCCCGTGTGTCTCTCCCATCTATTGTGCATCTCCGGGGTGGTTGACAGACGAGACCATGTAGCCATGTGACGCCGCATGAATGGCCGCTCATGGAACACACAGATCATTGACCCCCACCCCACTCCATCCTTCCCGTGTTTCCATTTATTCTCTCCCTCACTTTTTCTCTCTATCCATCACTCCCGTGACTCCTCTCTATGATACCGTGGCGGCGGACCCTCAAGCACCCCTTCATCATTCAGCGCACAACGCCTCGTCGATGGGCCCTAGCATGGAGGTGAGTCCTCTCTCTCCCTCTCTCTCTCTCTCTCTCTCTCTCTCTCTCTCTGCATGTGGGTGGTCTACCTCTCCTATCCCAATCTCGATCACCCTCTCTCAGACCTGGCCGTGGGAGGGGGTAGGGCACAGAGGAAGTGGCGGGCTAAGTAGCTAAGCAACGAGAATAATGTGAGCAGCTGCTGGATTTTTCTGTTTTCAATTTCCACCACCGGTTCATTGTTCATATAATGAACCGGCGGTGATGAAGCTAGTCATCACTTTCCACTTTCACCATCGGAGGACAAAACTAATGGTGAAAGGGGTTTTAGACCCGGCGGTGATGAATATTCTATAGTAGTATAATAACCAAGGCTCTTGCACGAGCTAGTAATTTAATAGAGGACAATAATCTCAATTCAAGGACACATTTATGGTCCATAACTAATGAAAATCATGTATCTTTGGTCTCCTTAGTTTGGTCATGTTTTAACACATTGCTCATATATGTGCTATCTTATCTTGTCCGATTGTAGTAGACTTTAATTACTAATTACTTTCTATATACACTTTCTTTCATACAGATCTAGTGACAAACATCATGCATGTGTACTGTAACACCCTCAGTGTTACCGCTTAAACAACTTGCTAAACTATGTCATGAGCATCATGTTTTTGTGATAATGCATGTGATAAAGTGTGTAGATCAATTTCCGTAACTCTAAACAATCAATAAAAATGCTAAACGAAAGTTGCTCCATGATTTGTATGGTTAACAAGTAGGGGTGTAAACTAATTTTTATTGAACAAAAATACTATAGAACATGTATGTAACACTTAAATAAAGTTTGAAGTGCAAACTTTGTAGATGACAATGAAATACTTGCTGTAGAAAAATAATCTTACTAGCTAGTATTTCTAATAGTCTAGAAACGGAACTTGAAAACAAATCCAGCTCAAAAACTTAGAAATTTTCAAGCCTGCCAAATAGCTAGACATTGCTATGTTTAGCAAATTATTGTGAGAGATTGGGTTAAAGGGTGGTGTAGTGTTATAGCTCGATTTGGTAGTCTCATATGCCATCTTGAGCATGGTGAAGCTGGTTTGGCTCCTGGAGCGACCGTTTGGTTGTGTTGAGCGCTTTAAAACTCACGCACGTCACATGTCTCGAGATGGTGGCATTGTGTGCGCGGCCACCCCACGCCATGTCCATGACCGCGTCCTGCGCGGTCACCCCATACCGTCGCACTTGGCTGATCGTGCTGCCTAGGTTTGACCGAGGCCGACCGCAGCGAGCCGCTGGGCCCGCGCCCTGCTGCCCAGCCTTGCGCTGCCGTCGTTGGTGCCGCCGCGACCGCGCTACGCTACCATCACATCCGTCCACTGCTACCTCATGTCGCAATGCTGTCGCTGCCATCACATCGTCGTCACGTTCGTGCCTATCCACTGCATCTCTGTGATGGTGCCGGTCCTGTCGTGTCGCCTCTGCTGCGCGCACGTGGTCGAGCCAACATTGCCATGTCAATTAAGACACTGCAGCCACACGGGCCACCCCGGTTGGGCACGCGCGCCTATCGGCTAGCGCTGGCATGTGGGTCTTTCGATCTTGCCGCTCGCGTCCCGCTAAGGCGAGGACGAGCAGAGCCCACCTATCGTGCCCCATCTCTCTCTTTCTCTCTTTCTTCCTCTGCTTTCTGCCATCATCGAGTTGCGGTCATGATGAGTCAGAGAGCGAGCACCTCTCATCAATTACTCATGCCCGTGTATCTGTCTTTACATCCTCTTGCCGACTGCCCCCACCCTGCCTTGATTATGGCCAGGTCGAGCTCCAATTTTGGAGCTTTGCTCCCGCTGCAGCGCCATTAAGGCCTAGCCCACCTCATCGTGGCCAGCTCCAACCTTGCCATCTCGCGTCGAATTGACCGCACCACTAGCCTCGCCTAGAACCCCTCTTCGTCGTGCGCACGCTAGTCGTAGCCCTAGTGCTGCCTTCACGCCGCTGACACAGCCATGTCGCTGCGGTTCGCCGTCGAGCTCGCCGCGCGCACGTGGCCAGGCTTGCTCAGGGCGTCTCTAGCCAGGACACCACCGCGGGTAGGATCGTGGAGCATCACTGATGCTTACCCGTCACCTCTATTATCTGTTGTACACTGTGGCTCACCGAAATACGGTTGCCGCCACTGCAGGCCACCGTCGTCGGGGAGAGCCCACTCTACTTCACCTCCGTTCGTGCAACCACCGCCCATCGTTGCGCGTAGGCCCATAGGTGAGCATCGGTCCCCTATGAAAGGTCCTAATGGCTAGAGGGGGGTGAATAGCCTATTAAAAAATTTCTACAACAACACTTAACAAACTAGTTAGACAATTATGAGGCAAAGCAAGTGTTGCGCTAGCCTACTAAAATAGAAAGCCACCTACCACAATTCTAGTTTATATAGTTTCTATCCACACAATAGCTATGACACTACACTAAGTTAGTGCGCTCTCAAAAGCTAACTAAAGAGCCACACTAACCAAACTAACAAGCTCTCACAACTAGCTACACTAAAGAGCTTGACAACTAGTTTGCGATAATGTAAAGAGAGTGAGCAAGAAGGTTATACAACCATGTCGAGGATGGAGCCAATCAATCATAAGAATGAATAACAATGAAGACCAATCACCTCGGAATCAAATGATGACACAATGATTTTTTACCGAGGTTCACTTACTTGCCGGCAAGCTAGTCCTTGTTGTGGTGATTCACTCACTTGGAGGTTCACGCGCTAATTGGCATCACACGTCAAACTCTCAATAGGGTGCCACACAACCAACACAAGATGAGGATCACATAAGCCACGAGCAATCCACTAGAGTACCTTTTGGCTCTCCGCCGGAGAAAGGTCAAGAACCCCTCACAATCACCACGATCGGAGCTAGAGACAATCACCAACCTCCGCTCGATGATCCTCGCTGCTCCAAGCCGTCTAGGTGGTGGCAACCACCAAGAGTAACAAGTGAATCCCGTAGCAAAACACGAACACCAAGTGCCTCTAGATGCAAACACTCAAGCAATGCACTTGGATTCTCTCCTAATCTCACAAAGATGTTGAATCTTTGATGGAGATGAGTGGGAGGGCTTTGGCTAAGCTCACAAGGTTGCTATGTCAATGCAAATTGCCAAGAGAGTGAGCTAGAGCCGACCATGGGGCTTAAATAGATAGCCCCCATGAATAGAGCCATTGGGCTCCTTACTGCACTGAACACGGGCCGACCGGACGTGCCGGTCAGATTGACCGGACGCTGGACCCCAGCGTCCGGTCACGTGATGCACACCACGTGTCCCCTCTCTTCAAATATTGAGCGCTCGATCCCAATGGTCAAGTGATGACCGGACACGCTGCTGCGAAGTGACCGAACGCTGGACCTCAGCGTCAAGTCATTTCCAGTAAGCATCCAGAAGCGAGAAATCACAACCGAACGTGTCCGGTCATGCTCGACCGGACTCACCAAGCGTCCGGTCACACGACGTCTCCCCTGTGTGCTGCCACGTCAGCAAGACCGGATGCAACCCTCCAGTGTCCGGTCACTAAGTGACCCAGCGTCTGGTTAGAGACCGGTGCCAGCATCTTTGCATCTTTCATTGACCGGACGTAGGACCTCAGCGTCCGGTCACTGTGTGACTAGCGTGACTAACTCCTTTTCAACTTTATCTTCTTCACCCTTGCTCAAATGTGCCAACCACCAAGTGTATCACCTTGTGCACATGTGTTAGTATATTTTCACAAACATTTTCAAGGGTGTTAGCACTCCACTAGATCCTAAATGCATATGCAATGAGTAAGAGCATCTAGTGGCACTTTGATAACCGCATTCTGATACGAGTTTCACCCCTCTTAATAGTACGGCTATCGATCCTAAATATGATCACACTCACTAAGTGTCTCGATCACTAAAACAAAATGGCTCCTACCATGGACATTGTTCTTTGATGGGTCGTCATGCAATCAAGGTGGTGGCATTGGTATTGTTATTATTTCACCTCGGGGGGCAAGTTTCAAGTTTGCTCTTCCAACTGAACCAATGATTACCAACAACCAAGCGGAATATGAAACTATTCTTAAGGGACTTCAACTTCTTCATGAAGTAAAGGCCGAAGCAATTGAAATATTTGAAGATTCACAGTTAATTGTTAATCAGTTGATCAGCCTATATCAGTGCAAAGAAGATACTCTGAGAGGATACTATGATAAGTGCCAAAGGTTGCTCAAGGAATTTCTTCATGTCTCATTTCAACATATTCCAAGAGCACAGAATCAAGAGGCTAATCATTTAGCTCAAAGTGCATCAGGTTATCGAGTGTTTCAAGAAGTCTTGAGTAGTGAAACCTTGAATGACGATTGGAGAGTTGAAATAGCCGATTACCTTAGGAATCCATCACATAAAGTTACCAGAAAGCTAAGATATAAATAGACTAAGTATGTTTTACTGGATGATCAGCTATACTACAAAACAGTCGATGGGGTGTTGCTCAAATGCTTAAATCAAGAGGAAGCTAAGGTGTTGATGGGCAAAGTGCTTGAAGGGATATGTGGGGCTCATCAATCGGTTTATAAGATGAAATGGATTATTCGCAGAACTAGATATTTTTGGCCAACAATATTGGAAGACTGTTTTGAATATTATAAGGGGTGCCAGGACTGTCAACGTTTTGGTAATGTCCAGAAATCGCCTGCATCGGCTATGAATCCAATAATCAAACCATGGTCATTTCAAGGCTGAGGAATTGGTTTAATTGGCCAGATTTTTTTGCCCTCAAGTAAAGGACATAAGTTCATATTGGTAGCAATGGATTACTTCATTAAGTGGGTTGAGGCAATTCCTTTGAAGACTGTAACCTCAAAGAACATGGTTGATTTTGTCAAGGAACATATTGTGTATCATTTTGGGATTCCTTAAACTATCACTACCGATCAAGGAACAATGTTCACATCAGAAGAGTTTGAAGATTTTGCTGCTAGTATGGGAATTAAGCTACTAAATTCTTCTCCTTACTATGCTCAAGCTAATGGCCAGGCAGAAGCGTCCAATCAGATTACGATTAAGCTGATCAAGAAAAAGATTGAGGAGCATCCAAGGAAGTGGCATTCAACGCTTAATGAGGCATTATGGGCGTATAGGATGGCCTATCATGGATCGACTAAAACGTCACCTTACGAACTTGTTTATGGCCATAATGCAATCCTTCCTTGGGAAGTTCAAACTAGATCGAGGCGTGTTACGTTGCAAAATGATTTATCAGCCGAAGTCTACAAGAATCTTATGATAGATGACTTGGAGGACTTGAGTTGCCATCGGCTGCATGTTCTTGAGAATATTGAAGCCAATAAACTGAGGATTGCAAAATATTACAACAAAAAGGTCAAGAGCAAGCAATTTTCTGAAAGAGACTTGGTCTAGAAAGTGAAGTTGCCGATCAAGTCAAAAGACAGCAAGTTCGACAAATGGTCACCAAATTGGGAAGGACCTTATCGGATTAAACGTTGTGCGCCTGGCAATACTTATATTTTGGAAACACTAAGAGGAGAGGAAGAATTTGGCAGAGCAATCAACGGGAAATATCTAAAGAAATACTATCCTAGCGTTTGAATTAATACTTGACAACTGATTTGTCTGGTCGTCGGCTCTAATAGCCGATACCAGGAAGGTACCGCCTCTAGTACAAAAATAAACTCAAAGAGGTAGAAGCCGGTACGATATGTATCACCTATAAGAGCAAAGCAAACACGGACATATTGATGCATGGAATATGAAGTACGAAGCAAAAGAAAAAATCACTTGAGACGAAGAAATTGTTTGCTAATATCACCTATTACAAACTACAGGCCAGAAAATACTTTGTTTACTATATCATCGGCTTGGGAGGCAAGGGCTATAGAGTTGGTGGCGTCGAAGAAATCCTCGACTAGGCGCTCATGATCCCTAGAGTGTGCCGTGGCTGGAAAACCGTGGGGAAGAAGCCAAAGCTCATGGCCGGAACGGGCTTGCGTAGCAGCCAACGCCATGGCAGCACCATGACGAACACCGTGCAGAGCAACCTCCCTAGCATGGTTTGGGATGTCGTGCAAGCGAACCACTAGAATGGTGCCTCTGGCATTGACGAATCCCGTCGCGTACTCCATAGCTGATCGGAGGCTTTCTAGTTGAGCCGATAGGTCTAAAAAGATTCAAAGGGGAGATAATCAGGATCTTAAAGATAAAATTAAGAGGAGATAGAAAGTTGCGGTAGACATCTCACCCGTGATTCTGGCCTCAGCATCGGCCAACCTATCCTCCACCAGATCAATCTTGGGAGGCGATCAGCACCGAACCATGGCTAGAGCCGATTCTATGAGGGAGAGGCAGTCGGTGAGGTTCTGGCCAGCCCAATCAATGGAGGTGAGTAGATCGTCGTTGTCGATCCGTCTCCTCGGATAGCAGGGGAGCTAGCGATGAGCTGTTGACGAAGAGAACCCCGAAGGCTGAATGGAGTCAGCCCTATGCCCCGAGGCGGTGGGGGCATCACAAGTTGCACCCTTCTGGTGACGAAGGCGCTAGCGTGATGACGTAGCTCCATTGAGGGCCTCCTTAGCAGACCTCTTGCTGTTCTCCATGATTTCAAACTTATGGGAAAGCAGGAACCGCACTAAAGACACGAAAGGTTTGAGATGAAGCAGGTTGTTTTTTGATCCACAGTCGTGGCCCGTATATATAGCCCGGGAAGGTGAGAAGATAGATTTCGCCGGGGTTATGGAATTGAAGTCAGATATGGAAACAGATCGATACTCCAAAAATTCAGGGGACGAATAACGAAGAGATAACAGATTCGGACTTATTGCTTCTCATAATCATAAAATATCATGGGATAGATACGAAAGGTTTACATTGACCAGCGATCAACCCACCAAGGCTTTTTTGGATTTAAGGGAGTCTGGATTCCCACAAGGCCGAAGGTCGTCATGAACCGAGTCACATCGGCCCGTTGATAAAATTGCATCAGGAGAAGGGGAAAGGCCGCCTGCTTAACAGGTGCCCAACTGATTTATCGGTGACTGGGAAACAAAGGGAAAGAAAGCCGCCTACTAAAAGATACCCATTTCTCGGTGGTTGGGAAACTATGGGATAGAAGTCTATGGTTTTCCTAATGGGCATTTGATGAAGCAAATAAGGGGAAGGTGTCCACATATTTTAGCCCTTGCAAACACTAAAACAGCTCTACGATCATGGAGAGAAGACTCAGGTGATATCACAAGAATTCTTCTAACCACAGTAGCTGATCCTCTTGCTCGACAAGGCGCTAAGATGAGCGACACAATCACCCTATGCACAAGAATTCTTCTAACCACTCAAGATCCTCATATCAAGGGATTAGACCATGGAGGGTCCGGCAAAGGCAGAGGCACTCGAGAAAGCAGGCAGAAGAGAGACATAACTGAGTTGTTGAATTACTCTTGCCAGAGTCGGATAGACATTTTGTAGTCAGCCTAAAAGATGGATCCAAGCGCCCATGAAACAATGATGCTCTTGTAAAGTTTTGAAGCATGGGCTCATGAGCTAGCAAAGATGGTGACAGACAGTAGACCCCAGATCAAGACTCTCTACCTATGACCATGAACCTATCGGGGGTGCAGGCATGATAATTTTGGAATAAAATTACTTTTATTCAAAAATTGGGAGGCATATGTTTATACCAAAATTTAGAAGAAGAATTGCAGGAACTCGAAAGCTCCCAAGATCGTGTCATCGAGGAATCGATCGCATAAAGGTCGGTATCAGCTGATTCGAATACAGTACTAGAATCGGCTCTCTTCAGATAGCGCCAGCAGATAACGATGAAAACTGCGGTTGGCGTTAGGAAAAAAATATGTTGGACTCCACAAAAAAGGAAAGATTAGGGTCTTAAATTAGGAATGTTTTCTCTTATGCCAAAGACTGTAATGAGTCATGCTTAAGTAGGATTCATGGGTAGGTTCCAGGTACAAATATTGGACCCCGGCTATTATAAACAACACACAATCAATCAAATATAAGTTACTTACTTTTTCGGCTCCGGCCACTCCTTAGGAGTAGGAGTAGAGTAGATCTCGACGAGTTCTTCAGCGAGCAGGGCTACTTCGGTCCGGCCGACCTCCGGCTTATCTGTAAGTACCGTCATGGCTTATACTTCTGTTCGTACGGCTACATCGATCCGGTCGACCTCCACTGTGACTCTAGTATAAGCTAGTTATCGACTCTTGTGTAGTTCAAGTACGGCTGCATCGATCCGATCGACCTCCACTGCTCGAACTAGATTAAGGTCAAGTTATCGGCTCGATCTAAGGGTAGATTCATTAAGTTACCAATCTTGCTGATGTTTTCATTGTTATTAGTTCACAACAACATCAATCCGTTCGGTCGAGATCGAATTAGATCGGACTTATATCCTTTCAATCCATTGTCCGCTTTACTACAACACGGTGTCTCTTACTCTGAGCGACGGATTATGCTTCATCGGCTGTTTTTACTTCGATCTTGATAGTGCATAGTACGCGGTTAAGGCATGAATAGTTTTAAAGAGGTTTGCTGGCTAGTTGAATCTGGTTTATAGTTCACCATTATGGCTGTGATAATCCGGTCGATCCCCACTAATGGCGCTGTAGATTGAAGGATGCTAGTTAGTAGATCTGTTCCTGGTTAGGTGTGACCTTGACTGTTTGCTATGCCTACATCGGCTAAATAGTCGATCACCTGTGCGTTAACGTCTACGGTGTGCGTCCATGATTCTGTCAAGCATGAATAGATCTGTGTGCTTTAAGGGTTTGATTCGTTGTCTTTTTTACGGCTGCATCGATCCGGTTGAACTCCACTGTTAAAGATAGCAGGTTGAGTCTAAGGAGTCCATAGGTTTGTTCATGTAAAATAGTCGATTATTCACACGTCGTAGTCCTTCTCACTGGAATTGGCTGTTTTAGCCGATTCATCCGAGCCTTCACGCATAGCATGTCTTTCGAAAAGCCTGTCGAAGTACGGATGTTTTTGTGGATTCTTCGGTTTTAGTTTATTACTATCATCATAGCTGCCATCGATCCGGTCGAACCTTATTAGATAGTCGATTTATTCGCATGTTATATCTTTTCTCGGTAGATTCATCGGCTCAATGATTCATACTGATAATATCCACCTAGCTGATGATCTCATTTACATATATGTGCACTGTACCGGTCAACATAAAATCAATTGCTATCCACGAGCTTTACAGTCCGTGACAACCGATTTTTGTGCGCATCGGCTATTTAATCGTTCTTCCCGTATGGCTGCTCCCATAGCGGCACACTTGGAACTGTCTGGGCACAGACCGGCACGTTCCACCTTAAATTACTGATAAACTTTCTCTCCTTGTCAATTGCAGGATCAAATTGACTGGCACGTCTCGGGAGGAGTACACAGGATCGATCATTCCTGCGTTGAAGCCGGGCGGATCTCCAGCTCCATCGAACAGACCCTTCTGGCTTGCTCGTGTGCCCGGCACGATTGACACATTTTCGTGCCGACAATTAATAAAAAACAGAAGTGGATAATTTAGAAGCATATATAGAAGTATTTTGAGATATTTTCAAAATGACATATTTATGTTATTAAGATGTTACTTTTGGTTATTTTAATAAGGTGGAGGTGGGTAATTCAAATGCAAATAATCTATGGTGACAGATTACCATACATTAATTTTTAATAATGGCAGAGATAATTTATATGCAAATTTAGGGTTACTTTACAATCTACATTCTTTTTCATAATAACAAAGATGGGAAATTCAAATAAAATTTTGGAAGTTACTTAACATTATAATGGAAAGTATTGGTAATTTAGATATAGGTTTATATTAGGAGGTTTACTTTATAGTATTTTTTCATAATGGAAATATGAGTCGATTACTAGATGTTTTTAGTTTTTGTTGAAATTTAACATAGCCCCTGAGAATTAACGTGGATGTCCCAAAACAAAAATATCCAAACAGCAATAAAAAGATTCCAGGGGTATTTTTGTGCGCTAAAAAATTCAATGAGGATGGTCCCAATGGAACAATCTACAATCGTGGGCACCAGTCGTGGATTCGTGACACGTGTCTATGCGCATGTATTAACCCATGTGACTATTGTTTAAATTTAGAAGAAATAGCTGGAAGGAAATTGTTCGATGCAGTGCATGGGCACGTGTGTGAATCCATGTTTGATGCCCAACGGTTGTTTCACATTCTACTCTGGAGCACGTGATGGGATGTTATCGTGACCAAATGATCGACCCTCGCACTCTGAAGGATTTCCACTTGAGTTTACAGTCTCCTAGTCGCATTGGTATGATATCGTGCCAGTGTTTTTTTTTTAGGTCAACTTCGGGGGGATAAACAAATCCCCACCTGCAATATATTCCACAGATGCTGGATAACCGGTGGGTGAAAGGCATGGCCTTGGTTACAAATACAGAGCCGGGAGATAGGGAGAGTGTAGATTACATAATCAAAACGTTACTCCATTGCCTACCTAATGACTCTTCCTTCCTGGGGATGCGGCAGCTCCAAGCCTTGATCGACTCCCTATAGGCAGCTTTGAGCCGTGCAATGTCCGGCGCCATCCCTCTGAAAACCACCTCATTTCTATGTTTCCAAATTTCCCAGCGGAGGAGGAGCAGGGGGTTCGGCACTTCTTTTGGTGATGCTTGGAGGTGGCTGAGTGTTCCAGAGCTCTGAAACTTTGGCAACCCCGGACGGCCAGCCAATGTGAGTCCAGAAGGACTGGGCGAAGGAGCACTCGGAGAAGATGTGGTCTGCCGTTTCATCGGACAGGCCACACAGTTCACATCGCGCGTCGTCGAGGATGTGTTTGTGGACTAGGGCCGCCTGGCAGTGGATTCTGTTCTGGGTGAGGAGCCAGGCAAAGAACTTGACAGTGTTGTGACAAGTTCTCCATGGATTTGATGGCGATGTTGTGTTTGAACCTATTCATTTCCCCACTTTATTGCTAAACCATCATAAGGAAAGATTAACTCAGTTGGGTTTATTTGTCACCGTAGCTGTTGCGTTTCAGCCTATTTTGTCAATTGTCACGCAGACGTCCATCGCTTCAGGTTCGTGCGTAGGAATATACGACTGCTCACCTGTTGTGGCTGTGGGCTTGTGGCCTGTCACCCGTGCGTACAAAAGCCGGGGAACAGAAACGGCAAATGTTGTTGCGACATGACACCGCATGTAGAATTACATCTCCACGCCATGATTCCCTCGTATAACTTGCCAAAAGGTGTTCTTTTATGAATCACTTTTGTGTTTCCAATTCCAAATCCCACTCAAATGTCTTCAAATGCTTTTCGTGTGAAATGACTGCCGCCACTTGGGATTCAGGTGGCCGTGTGAAGAAAATGGTACTTGCAAAATTTGCAAGAAGCCATATGTGCCACCTCCTGTGGCCCTGTTTATCATCTTTTTTCCCCTATCGGGTTATGTGTCCAGGCCTAGTTTCGCTCACCACATAAATATAAGTCTATTTAGATTTGTTCTAAGTCAAATTTGTCACTTTAGATTTGTCCAACTCCATTTCATTACTTTATTTGATTATTCATATCTAATTTGCATGCTCCTAAACTCAATAATGTAAAAGTATTGGCAGGTGTTTGTAGTACGTAGTTTCTACTTTCTGAGGCCAAAATTTATCCCAGATTGATTTTTTTTTTAATGGCATGACATGCCGTTTATTAGTAATAAAGGGATAGTATGGCTCAAGCCATGGTCACCAAAAGGGAAAACCAAATTTTAATTGTACAATCGCATAGCACAATGTCTAAGGTTGTGTTTGGTTCTGGGATCTAGAGGATGGGGCGGTCCTGTCCCAGTTTTAGGGTTGGGACAGTCTCAGTTTAACGTTTTGTTGGGATAGGGTTGCCCCTGTCTTTTGTTTGGTTCCGTTAGCAACCTATTAAGACAAGTCCCTATGTCATACTCCTCTTCACTCTCTTCCTTCTATTTTCTTCCCAAAACACATAAAAAAGCACAGCAGTGCGCTGCCCAGGGGGCGCAGCCTCCCTGGCGGCGTGTCCAACCCAAGGGGCGCGGCCAGCCTAGGGGTGTGGCCCCCCGGCGGCGCTGCTGCCCAAGGGGTGCGGCCTCCCCGGCGGCGCAACCTCTCGATGGCGTGGCCTATGTGACGTTGGGAGGAAGAAGGGAGGCGAGGAGACGTCAAAATGAAGAAGACGACGAGCAAACGGAAACCAACACCGTCGGAAGAGGATAGTGTGGTACCTCATCTCCTATCTCCTATACCTAAATAGCAGAACCCCACTACTTGATTTTTCTAGCTTCGTATGCAGCCACGTCATCAACTTCCAATTGCCACTTTGCCTCGCGCTGCTCATTTGCGCTTTAACTCCTGCGGCCTTGCCTCATGGGCTCCTCACTCACCACCGCACAGGTATTTCTATTGGCCTTCCAGTAGCCACGGTTCCTCCTTTTATATGACAGTGAATCCGTTATTATATTATGAATGCCGGTCTTGCAAGTTGCAAAGGTAACCCGAAGCGTCCTCTCCTTCCAGTCATGCGCAATATCTTCGTTCACATCCTGGTACAAACTGAGCAGCCGTTTCGAAAAAACTGAACAATCATTGCTATTCGTCAGTCTTCCTCCGTCTGTCTCGCTTCTAAACCCACCAAGCGCCATCCAAAGCTCACGGGCACATGCAGCAGTACGCACAGCACCACGGTGGCGGCTTCTATTCTGTCTCCATGTCGCCTTCACTTAGTCTTCCACGCCTACCTCATCACCTCTCCCTTACCGCGCAGACCAGCGCCATCATCGTCTCCGTCAAACACAACCTCGCGTCGACCGGTGCGGCTGTGTGGCACGACTCAAGATCCCGTCGACTAGCCGTGGTGGACGGCACAAGCTCCCCTGGCGGTACGGTGCCTGCGTAGGAAACTGGCTCCAGCTACGCATGGCCGCCGTGGCGTCTTCCACAATCAGACATGCTCTTTTGTTTTGGCTACTATGCTGTGTCGCTGTCACTGCCATTGAAACCTGAAGGCTAACAAAAGCAAGCCCGTGACGTTCTTGCGTTCATATTTTAGGTATCGTTTTCCTTCTCATTTTGCGCTTTCATGTCATCAGGTGAATCCGTGAATGATTGTCCTGGCTCAATATAGTTCTCAAGAGAAAAAATGACAAAACTGAAGTAACGTTGACCTTGATAGCTACTTTTTTTCTCACAGCATCCTATTTTTCAGCAGTTACTGAAGATGGATCACAGTCTTCCATGTGTTTGAGATTTTGATCTAAAATCAGGAAGAAGCCAACAATTGTTCCACAATGAGGCCCGGATATATTTCTCACTGCATGCACAGAAAAGATGCTCATTGTGATAGTGCTGGCAACATATAAGCTAACAAAATGCCGTTGGAAATTATTGCTGCCTCACCTTCATATTTTAGTACCGGCAAGTGGGCGAGTGGCAACATAGAAGCTCACAATTTTCATGAAGTTAATAGCGCACAAGCTGCTACAGGTGCCCAGCCTGTTCATGAAACCAGGTGTAACATCATTCCCATATGTGCTGAATTTTCCAACATATACACTTTGGGTTTTGTAACTAAACCAAGATGAAGTTTGTACAATGGTTGTTTAAAAACTTGAACCGGGAACATTATGTTATTCTATCATTTTATTTCATATTACTATCCATTGTTTATCTGAATTTTCCCTCAATCTCACCTCCGTCATTTTATTTCATTTTTATCTAAATTTACCCTCAATTTCTCCACAACTTGCAATGATACCATTGTGAATGGTAAATATAAATTTATCTCTCCATGATTCCCCTCTTTGTGCAGCGCTACAAATTTCCGCAGTAACGCGTGGGGTTTCATCTAGTATTTAAAGCACCCGGGGACAATATCTTTGAAGAGTAATCCCTTTAGGGGACGGTTCCATTCCACTAGTCTTCCAACCAAACACTAAGATGGGTACTCTCTTTATATATCTTCCGCGATACTAAGTGTGTGTTTGTTTCATGGGACCAAAAAAAGATGGGATGAGTTAAACCTTTTTTATGCTGTTTGGATGGAGGAAGCGATATGTAACGCCCTAGCCCGGGAAAAACGGCTAAGATCCACTCTCCCGAGGAATGGACCACGCCTGCTAATTAACTCACTTGCGCTTTCGTCCTCGCTTCGCGCAAAAAGTTTGAACCGAAGTTCTTTAGCTTTCCCAGGCTGAGACTTTTAAGCTGGTTCAACCCCCCTCCCAGTTCCGATCTGGGACTAAACTCGCGAAGCTACAGTACCACGTGTGCTACAGTACCGCGTCACCTCTATCGCTACCGTGCTCGTCAATTTGGCCCAGCCCATCCGCCCGGCCCAGCAGCGGGGTCTCACATACACCCACTCTTAAGGACTCGACGTCCTCGTCGAGGGCCAAACCAACCTACCCAAACGGGACAAATGGCCAGGATCGACTCTCTTGGTCCACGTTTATATTCCCAGCTCCTCGGCCCAAGTGCCAACTTGTCCGAGCTCCCGAGCCATATATCCGTGAAACCGCGAGATTCTCTGGGCTCACGTCCATATTCCCAGCTCCCCGGCCCAGGTGCTATGCTCAACCTGTCCGAGCTCCCGAGCCATATGTCCGTGAAACCGCGAGAATTGGCTCTGATACCATTTGTAACGTCCCATCCCGGGAAAAACGGCTAAGATCCACTCTCCCGAGGAATGGACCACGCCTGCTAATTAACTCACTTGCGCTTTCATCCTCGCTTCGCGCAAAAAGTTTGAACCGAAGTTCTTTAGCTTTCCCAGGCTGAGACTTTTAAGCTGGTTCAACCCCCCTCCCAGTTCCGATCTGGGACTAAACTCGTGAAGCTACAGTACCACGTGTGCTACAGTACCGCGTCACCTCTATCGCTACCGTGCTCGTCAATTCGGCCCAGCCCATCCGCCCGGCCCAGCAGCGGGGTCTCACACGATACTAATAAGTTTGTGTTTGGTTCATGGGACCAAAGAAGATGGGATGGGTTAAACCTTTTTTTGATGGTGTTTGGATGGAGGAAGCCGAGGATGGGTCAGTCCCCGACTGAAATATGACGTCGAGATGTGGGATGCTCGTCTCTCGAAAATGAGTGGACGGGGTCATCCTCTATTGATGGTGTCATTCGGTCGTCTCCTTGTGTGAGTGGTTTCTCCTTGTGCGGGCTTCTGGAGGCACTAGCGACTCCTCCAGGCACCAAGGTCGTGGCTCCTCCCCGCATCGAGCTCGTGGCGGCACAGAATCTTCTGCCTTCGCGGGTGCCTGAGGTCACAAAGATGTGGGGCGGGTTTGGGGAGGGGAGGCACTAGAGAGGTTGGGGTAGGGTGGGCAGTGGCGGGGAATCAGGATTAAATAATATCTGAAATAGACGGATACCAGTGATCTTGCATTGTATCTCATGCATATCCTGTATTCTATCCCATAATTTTTTGGATCTTGCAACCAGATACGAATCATATCAGAGATTGATATCTATCTCATATACATATCAGAAATCTGATTTTGAGTATTCGGAATCGGGTATGGAATAGATATTAAATGTTCGGATTTGGATACTGTCTATCCATATATGGTTTGGAACCCCCCCCCCCCCCCCCCCCCCCCCCCCACCCCTCAGTACAGATGGATATCAGGAAATATCTGTCCTGCTTTCAACCCTAGTGGGGAAGGCACATACCGGCGGCGAGGGGAGGCATGGTGCTCTGTTTCCCTCTAATGCCTATGTTGATGGTCCGATGGGAGAAGACAAGGTGTGTCCGGTAAAAGAAAAAGAAAACAAAAAAATGTTATTAGAGGAAATGACAAGTAGGGTTCACATGTGTCTGATGGAGTCTATATATAGATTATTACCTTCTAATGGTGTCAAAAACTGCATTATCCCATCTCTCAATCTCTCCAACCAAACAAAAAAACAGAAATGATTATATCATCGTAACCAAACACAAAAGTAGATCGGTCCTGTCCGAAAAATTAGAAATTGGTCCATTGTATCCTATGTCATCTCTAAACCGAACACATGCTAAGGGCAACTCCAACAATTGGCTTTTAAGCTAACTCTAAGCATTTTTCTCATATTTTAATAGAAGAGAGAGAAAAGCTAGCTCTTAATAAGAGCTCAGCTCTTGCACACATTTTAAGGTTATGTGAGAGTGTCATGTGGGTCCATTCATGCTAAAAGCTAATCCCTCGGTCCCAAAATATTTGTCATTTTTGTTTCCCGAGAAACAACTTTGACAAAATATATATTAAAAAATATTAGTATTTATGGTACATAATTAGTATCATTGGAAAGATCTTTGAATCTAGTTTTTTAATAAATTTATTTGGAGATACAAATGTTGCACGTATTTTCTACAAATTGAGTCAAACTTGCGGCACGGAAATAAAAAACGACAGATAATTTGGGACAGATGGAGTATGTGCTAAATGTTAGCACTGTTGGAGAGATTGGCTTAGAGCTACTCTAACCATTGCAGGTGCCCTAAGGGCGTTCGTAATGGTGCTAGCTACGTAACTAGCTACGTATCTAGGAAGTGCCTACTAGTTATGTTAGATGATTGTTTCCCAATCAGTGGTACCCTCCATACCAAATTATAGGCCGCTTTAACTTTTTTCATCCATTTTACTATATATAGATTCATAAGAAAAATTAATGTATATAAAAAAAGCCAAAGCATATTATAATTCGGAATAGATGGAGTATTATTTAGCTATCTGAACTGTGCGTACGTGGTTTGAGCAGAAGATTGGCATTTTTTTTATAGCAAGATGGATTACATTGGCACGAGACCAGAGCGCGGCTTATCATTGAACTGAGACAATTAGCCTGTTCGGTTGGCTGGTTTGTATCGTTGCTGGTTCATGAAGAAGTACTGCTGGCTAGTTTATGTGAGAGAAATATACTATTTCGGCTGAAAATTTACGATCGTTTACGACAAGGCACAGCGAAACGAACAGGCTGAATGCATGCAAGTTACGAAGTTGATGGCAACCAAGCTAGCCGGCCGGCGCCACCGTACGTGTTGCCTCCAACCAGCCTTTTCTCCCCCGTTGGTCGTTGGTTGATGGAGGCGAGACAAGCAACGCCTGGACTACCAGCAGTACCTTATCTCCTCCATGCGACCGACCATGCGTGATTTGGGACGCATGGGTGTGGTGGTGTGAAGCAGTGAAGGTGACAAGGACGACGGCGCCAGCTTTGGCCCCGGTCGGTCGCATGCTCGCATGTCATGGCGCGGCGGCGGCGGTGGGCGCACGTCCCGTCCCGGTCAGCACTCACCAAGTCACCAGCCAGCCAGCCACGCCCCCAACTCCGGCTGGCTAGTACTGACAGCGACGGGAATGGAGCCGTGTGTTGCTCCCCCATTGGCTCATTAGCACGCCCGCGTGGGCCCCTGCAACGAGTTGCATGAGCACGAGCAAATGCGGACTGTCCCGTCTTAACCAGAAGCCATGCATTAAGCAACTTAGGGTTATGTTGTTTGGAACGCCGAAAAAATTCCATATTCCATATTACTTTATTTTTCTTATAGAATTAAATTTCGTGCATGATTTATATGAAATTCCTACGTTTTAAATAGGCTAAGAATCTCTTTGAAGTCTACTATTCTGGATTTAAAAAAATCCACATAGCTTCCAAACGGAGGGGATAATCAGGAGATACAACAAATCTAAACCCAAGATTCTGACAATCCCATAATCCACCCAAAGATGGGTAATATGGGATACTCCTCCTGTCCTACATGTGAAAAGACGGTTTTACCCTCACCTTGTTCTCTTCATTTGGTCATTCTCATGGTATTATGGACAATATACCTATTCTAATACCCATAATCCCAAGCTAGAATCCTGAGATCCAAACATCGTAGATTTTTATATTATATAAAATCTAGATTCTAGAAACCTTGCACAAAATCCTGATTCCTATAATCTCTAGGGGTTTCAAACGAGATCTTAGGCCCGAGGACTTCTTCACAACAGAAGCTACACCAGCTCCTAAAAAATTCATGCCAAATAGGATCTTAATTACTCTAGTTTCATGGTACAATTTTTAGATAATTTATGCAAACAAAGAGAAAGAAATCAAGCAAAGATGTAAATTCATGCGAACCACTCTCTCTCTCTCTCTCTCTCTCTCTCTCTCAATATATCAAGACTGAAACACCATATAGCACCTCTTGTTCATTTTTGCATTGTTGTGTCTAAGGCTTAACTATTACTAACTTGCTTTGGCTTGCACTACTATAGATATGTCATCACCGTTGGCTCAGAAACCACCATCACCGCCTGTTTCGTGAGTTGGCAATGATAGTGGGTGGTGATGTGAATCAGCACCTCTGTTGCTTTGGAACCAGCAGTGAAAATGAATTTCTTTTTTTAAAAAAATGGACGCACCCGCCCCTATGCATCTGGCACCATCTACCGCCCACCTGTGCCATCACCTGTAGATCTAATTCAAGCTATAGACCAGTAGTGAAAACAATTTTCACCATTGGTTTGGTTACAAACCTGCGGTTAAAATAGCATTGGAAAAATGTTTTTCTTAGTAGTGTTGGAGTGCGTTTGATCGGAGGCCAAAAAAGAATGAAAATATCGCTTCCCAAGAAAGTTGACTAGGTTTATACTCCTTCCATCCAATTGATAATAGTTTAAGCCTTCTACAGCGAGATCAATGATGGATCTAGGATGTTAGTTTAGAGGGATGAAAACTCATCATAAACCTTCAGGCTCTCCTCCTCAAAACAGCCTCAAAACAGCCATGACAAAAATTCTTAGAGGGGCTCTAGGGGGCTCTATGGGATCAGCAATGATGGGGGGCTTGAGCCCCCTAGCCCCACCGCTAGATCCATCCCTGAGCGAGATGAAAGAGGGCATAGGAACACCAATTTCCATTAAATCCCTGATGTGTACTTAGTTGCCCGACATAGGAGTGTATGTGATATGGATATTTCTCGATCGACCGGCTGTCAGACTAAGGGTTTTAGTATCGAAACTTTTAGTACCATATTGAGTCTAGAGATTCAATATCCGCATCGTATCCATTTGCGCCCCTATTGAAAGATCCTAATGGCTAGAGGGGGGTGAATAACCTATAAAAATTTCTACAACAACACTTAGCAAACCAGTTAGACAAATATTAGGCGAAGCGAGTGTTGCGCTAGCCTAAAAAAATGTAAGCCACCTACCACAATTCTAGTTTATATAGTCTATATCCACACAATGGCTATGTCACTACACTAAGTTAGTGTGCTCTCAAAGGCTAACTAAAGAACCACACTAACCAAGCTCATAAGCTCTCACGACTAGCTACACTAAAGAGCTTGTCAACTAGTTTGCGGTAATGTAAAGAGAGAAAGCAAGATGGTTATACCGCCGAGTTGAGGAATGAACCAATCAATCACAAGAATGAGTACCAATGAAGACCAATCACCTCGGAATCAAATGATGACACAATAATTTTTTACCGAGATTCACTTGCTTGCCGGCAAGCTAGTCCTCGTTGTGACGATTCACTCACTTGGAGGTTCATGTGCTAATTGGCATCACACGCCAAACCCTCAATAGGGTGCCGCACAACCAATACAAGATAAGGATCACACAAGTCATGAGCAATCCACTAGAGTACTTTTTGGCTCTCCACCGGAAAAAGGTCAAGAACCCCTCACAATCATCATGATCGGAGCCGGAGACAATCACCAACCTCCGCTCAACGATCCTCGCTGCTCCAAGCCGTCTAGGTGCTGGCAACCACCAAGAGTAACAAGCGAACCCCACAGCGAAACACGAACACCAAGTGCCTCTAGATGCAAACACTCAAGCAATGCACTTAAATTCACTCCCAATCTCACAAAGATGATGACTTAATGATGGAGATGAGTAGTATGGTTTTGGCTAAGCTCACAAGGTTGTTATGTCAATGCAAATGGCCAAGAGGGTGAGCTTGAGCCGGCCATGGGGCTTAAATAGAGAGCCCCCACGAATAGAGCCATTCGCTCCTCTGTTCACTGGAAAAATCAGGGCGACCAGACGCAGGACCCTAGCGTTCGGTCACGTGATGCACGCCACGTGGCCCCTGCTTCAAATGCTGATCGGCCGATCTCAACGGTCATCAGTGCACTTAAGTTGTGACCGGACGATCTATAGTGTAGGACCAGACACAGGACCCCAGCGTCCGGTCACTTCTAGTAAGGTTCCACTCGCGACTGGACGCGTTAGTTTGATCATGACCAGACGTAGAAGTGGCAGCGTCCGGTCGAGTCCTGAGAGCTCCCAGAGCTACTCAACTATGACCGAACGCGTCTGATCGGTCATGATCGAATGCAGCAACAACGTCCGATCCTTCTCCTCTTCTTTGTGCCACCACGTCAGCGGGACCAGACACACCCACTCCATGTCTGGTCACGAAGTGACCCAGCGTCCGGTTGAAGACCGACGCCAGCGTCTTCACTGCCTCCACTGACCGGACGCGCCAGTCTAGTTGAGGCCAGCGTCCGGTCCACTCTGTGAAACCCTATCTTTTATGTACAGGGCACCGGTGAAGTTTCGAACCCTTGCTCCCAAGTGCTAAACACAATGTGTATCACCTTTGTGCATGTGTGTTAGCATATTTTCACAAATATTTTCAAGGGTGTTAGCACTCCACTAGATCCTAAATGCATATGCAATGAGTTAGAGCATCTAGTGGCACTTTGATAACCGTATTTCGATATGAGTTTCACCCTTCTTAATAGTACGGCTATCAAACCTAAATGTGATCACACTTGCTAAGTGTCTTGATCACCGAAATGAAATGGCTCCTGCCACTTATACCTTTGCCTTGAGCCTTTTATTTCTCTTTTTTCTTTTCAATTCCAAGCACTTGATCATCACCATTATCATGTCATGATCTTCATTTGCTTCACCACTTGGAATATGCTACCTATCTCATGATCACTTTGATAAACTAGGTTAGCACTTAGGGCTTCATCAATTTACCAAAATCAAACTAGAGCTTTCAATCTCCCCCTTTTTGGTAATTGATGACAACCCTTTCACAAAGATATGAATTGAAATTCATTTGAATCCATGTTGCTTGCCCAAGCATATTTACTATGTCAAAAAGGATATGGACAAGTTTTATGAATCCCATATGGTAGCAATTACTCCCCCTACATATGTGCTAAGAGTTTGGATTGTAGCTTGCACATATGATTAGATAGGAAATATAGGAGACAATGTCTACCAAATAATGATAAGGTATAAAAGATGGACCTTTGAAGCGTGATACCAATCGGAGTGCACCAATATACCATCTTTAGCACCATTAGTAACTAGACATACACAAAAACTAGAATACCCCGTGAGGTCAACATTAGAAGTAAGGGTTTAGTTTTCATAATGTGAGCATGAGTCTAGTTACTTAACCTATGCATGCTAGTTTTTTATTTCATCATTCAAACCTACAACTAGCATACACCACACAAGCATGCATATTGAAATTTAAAACTTGTGTCATGCAAGCAAACATATGAAATGCACATTCAAATGCATCAATCAAGTTTATGAGCTTGCTCCCCTACTTGTGTGCTTAAAATTTTAATTGATCTCTTTCCTTTGTTATATCTCTCCCCCTATGTCAACTTTTCCCCCTATCACTTATATCTTTGATTCTTTTCCTCTTTGTTGTCTTTTCACTATCTTTGTACACTATTTCTCCCCCTTTGTCATCAATGACCACAAAGGTTCAAAATGTAGATAGGTTGAGATTATCAATGTCAATCAATGGGGTGAGGATCATTTTCCCAAATTTGGTCTAATCTAGATTATTTGCCAAAGATATTTAATTCGGTTTGATCCAAGTACAAGCTTCTTCATATCTTCAAATAAGGGTTATCTTGTACCATGTTGAGTTAAACACATAGAGCTCATTTTCTAGATTAAACATTAGGTTTACAAGCCCACAAACATGTTATATGCTACCACTAGATCAAGTCAAGCATAGAAGCAATAGTGGTACCATGCAAACATCAAAATCATTTGATTTTTATGAATGAGCCTATTAAATGTGAAAGATGACTAGATGCACTAAACATGTCCTTAGTAAGGATGTATGCCATGCCAATCAACTTTTACCTTAGATTGCTCGAAGGAGAGGCATGTCATATAAGTGAGGGTGCATCAACACATATTTAAGAAATCTAATATGTTCAACTCATTCCTTAGCATGCAAAACCTTTTCTCATCCAATGGCTTGGTGAATATATCGGCAAGTTAATCTTCGGTGCCTACACTCTTAATGCAAATGTCCTCTTTTTTGTTGGTGATCTCTTATGAAATGGTGGCGGGCATCAATGTGCTTTGTTCTTGCATGTTGAACCGGATTGTTGGTTAACTTGATTGCACTCTCATTGTCACATAGCAATGGCACTCTCTTGAACTTGATTCCAAAGTCACTCAAAGTGGCCTTCATCCAAAGTATTTGTGCACAACAACTACCGGTACATATGTATTCGGCTTTGGCGGTTGATAATGCAACACTATTTTCCTTCTTTGATGACCATGAAACAAGTGATCTTCCCAACAAATGACATGTGCCCGAGGTGCTCTTCCTTTCAACCTTACATCCCACATAATCCAAGTCGGAGTAACCAACTAGCTCAAACTTTGCTCCTTTGGGATACCACAAACCAACATTTTGTGTATGCTTCAAGTACCTTAATATTCTCTTTGTAGCCTTCAAATGACTTTCTCTTGGTGAGGCTTGAAATCTTGCACACATGTATACACTAAATATGACATCCGGCCTTGATGCGGTCACATAGAGTAGGCTTCCAATCATAGATCGATATAATTTTTGATCCACCATATTGCCACTTGCATCACTATCCAAGTTGCCATTTGTTCCCATTGGTGTACTAATGGCTTTGCTATCACTCATGCCAAACTTCTTGATCATGTCCTTGATATACTTTCCTTGACTCACAAATGTACCATTCTTCAATTGCTTGATTTGAAGACCAAGGAAGTAACTTAATTCTCAAATCATGGACATCTCAAACTCATTAGCCATCATCTTTCCAAATTATTCATAGAAGTCTTGATTGGTTGATCCAAATATGATGTCATCAACATATATTTGCAACACAAATAAATCTTTTCTAATCTTCTTGATAAAAAGAGTGGTGTCAACCTTGCCCATCATGAACCCTTTAGAGAGTAGAAAGTCCCTCAACCTCTCATACCATGCTCTAGGTGCTTGCTTCAAGCCATACAATGACTTCTTCAACTTGTACACATGGTTGGGCTTCTTGTCATCTTCAAACCCAGGAGGTTGCTCAACATATATTTTTTTATTGATGTAACCATTGAGAAATGCACTCTTAACATCCATTTGATAGAGTTTGATATTGTGGCCACAAGCATCGGCTAGCAAGATTCTAATTGCTTCTAATCTAGCAACCAGGGCATATATTTCTCCAAATTTAAGACCTTCAATTTGTGTATAGCCTTGTGCTGCCAATCTTGCTTTGTTCCTTACTACTATCCCATCTTGATCTTGCTTGTTTCTAAAGACCCATTTGGTTCCAATCACATTGTGTCCCTTTGGTCTCTCTACTAATTTCCATACTTGATTTCTTGTAAAGTTATTCAATTCTTCATACATAGCATTCACCCAATCAATATACTTCAATGCTTCATCTATCTTCTTTGGTTCAATGGATGACACAAATGAGAAATGCTCATAAAATAAAGCCAATCTTGATCTAGTTTGCACACCTCTTGAAATATCACCAATGATAGTGTCCAATGGATGATCCCTTGCGATATTGGTTGGTGGGAGGATTGGAACTTGATTGCTTGCACTTGCTTGATCATTGGGTTGAGATGATACACTAGCCACTTGATCTAGTTCATTATCATGAGAGCCACTTGTACTAGCTTGATTTGTATCGTCTTGCACATTTGAGTTAGAGAGCACTTGCACTTGATCATCTTCATCATTATCCACTTGCCTAGGCCTCAATTCACCAACATCCATGTTCTTCATGGCATTTGAAAGTTGAATGCCTCTAACATCTTTTGAGTTCTCATTTTCTTCTTGTGAACCCTTGGTTTCATCTAATTCAACATCATGAACTTCCTCAAGAGTACCACTATCCAAATTCTAAACTTTGTATGCTTTGCTAGTAGTTGAGTATCTAAGTAGGAATCCTTCATCATATTTCTTGACAAACTTGCTCAATCTAGTGCAATGTTGGGCTTTCTACCATTCTAGAGCTCATATGGTGTCTTCTCTTTCAATGGGTGACAATAGAGGTGGTTGCTACAATAGCAAGCCGTGTTGATGGCTTCGACCCAAAAAGATTGACTCACATTGTACTCACTAAGCATAGACCTTGCCATATCAATGAGTGTTCTATTCTTCCTCTCAACAAGGTCATTTGATTGTAGAGTGTACTTGGACAAGAATTGATGTTTAATTCCAAATTCATCACACAACTCATCAATTCTAGTATTCTTGAACTCACTACCATTGTCACTTCTAACTCTCTTGATGGTTGTGTTTAAACTCATTGTGAATGCCCTTAACAAATGATTTGAATGTTGCAAACACATCACTTTTGTCTACTAGAAAGAATACCCCAGTGTATCTAGTATAATCATCCACTATCACAAAGCCATATTTATTTTCACCAATGCTAGTGTATTGTGTTGGCCTAAACAAATCCATGTGCAATAACTCAAAGCTTATCCTTCTCAAACACAACATCTTTCAAGCCTCTAACTAAGTCGTGCTTAACCAATCTTTTCAATTGCTTCATTCCAACATGACTAAGCCTTCTATGCCATAACCAACCCATGCTAGACTTAGTGAACAAACATGTAGATAATTGAGCTTCACTGGCATTGAAATCAACCAAGTATAGATTCTCATATCTAAAGCCTTTGAAGATCAAGTTAGAGCCATCTACACTTATGATCTCTACATCATCTACTCTAAATATGCATTTGAATCCAAGGTCACACAATTGAGCCACGGATAGCAAATTGAAGTTCAAGCTCTCTACAAGCAACACATTGGAAATGCTCATATCAATGGATATTGCAATCTTACCAAGCCCTTTGACCTTGCCTTTGCCATTGTCACCAAATGTGATACTATCATAACCATCATTGCCATTGGTATTGATTGAGTTAAACATTCTTGCATCACCGGTCATGTGTTGAGTGTGCACCCACTATCAAGAACCCAATGCCTTCCTCTGGCTTTATAATTGACCTACAAAAGAAGATCAATTCTTTTTAGGTACCTAAACTTGCTTGGGTCCTTAAAGGTTAGTCACTAAGCTCTTTGACACCCAAATGACTTTCTTCTTTGAGCCCATCCATGGTGCACTAATGAACTTAGCCTTCACACCATTTATACCCTTAGTAAGCACATAGAAAGAATTAATCTTGATTGAGGATACATTGGCATTTTTGTTCTTGTTATTGCACTCATGCTCTTTATGACCAACTTGCTTGCAACTAGTGTAAAACCAACCATTGTTCTTCACAAAACTAGTCTTGTGAGGAGCAAAGGCCGCCTTGCCTTTCTTGGGGGTATAGCCCAATCCCTCTTTATAGAGAGAAGCTCTTTGGTTACCCAAACACATAAGCAAGCGGTTCTCACCACCATAGGCCTTAGCCAAGGTGTGAGTGAGCTTAGTAACCTCCTTCTTGAGGGTCTCATTCTCAACCATTAGTGAGGCATCACAAGTGAAATCAACACTACTAGATGAGGTGGAAGTAGGAGTACTACAAGAAGGGTTAGCGGGAGCAACAATGATAGGCTTATATAATGATTCATCAATTATATCACAATTAAGCCTACATCACAAGTCTCAACATGCTTTTTCTTATTTTGTTCATTAAGCAAAGTTGAATGATCTTTTTCAAGCTTCTTGTGAGCCTTGCCAAGCTTCTCATGGGCTTCCTCTAGCCTCTCATGAGAAGCTTTGAGCTCATCAAAAGCTTGCTTAAGGACTTTTATTTCCTTACACAAGCTTTTGCATTCCCTTCTCTTAATGTCGAAGTGTTCTTTAGCATCTTCTAGCATGTCAAATACTTCATCCTTAGTTGGTTCATCATCATCACTATCACTTTTACTTTCATTTTCATTATCATGTTCCTCATCACTTCCATCATCACAAGTTTGTACCTTAGTGGCCTTAGCCATGAACCATGATGGAGTGTTGAAGAGAGAAGGCTTCTCATTGATAGCAATACTTGCAAGTGACTTCTTCTTGGTGGTCTTGTCATCATCACTATCATCGTCATCACTTGAGGAAGCATCACTATCCCAAGTGACCACATATGAACCATCCTTCTTCTTTTTGAAGGTCATCTTATCCGTCTTCTCTTTCTTTTCCTTCTTGTCCTTCTTCTTGTTCTTCTTGTCATCATCTTTGTCACTATTGTATGGGCATTGAGCAACAAAGATGATCTTTGCTTCCACAATTGAAGCACCTTCTTGACTCTTCCTTGTTCTTGGATGAAGACTTCTTTCTTCTATCATGGTAGCCCTTCTTCATCATGAACTTGTCAAATTTCTTAACAAAGAGAGCCATCTTCTCATCATCCATCTCATCAAAGCTCAAGTCTTCATCTTCACTTGATGATTCCTGCTTTGCCTTGCCCTTGGATGATGTGGCCTTGAATGCCACACTCTTCTTCTTGTCATCCTTCTTCTCCCTCTTTTCTTCCTTCTCATCATCATCTCTATAAGCATCATCGGTCACGATATCTCCCAATATTTGGTTTCACTTGTGACCAACATGCCAAATCTTGTGGGTAAGCATTTTAAGAACTTATGAGAGAAGTCCTTGTCCTCCACCTTCTCACCAAGTGCTTTGAGATCATTGACAAGCATTTCCATCCGATGGAACATGTCCAGCACACTCTCATCTTCCTTCATCTTGAAGCTAGCAAATTTCTCCTTGAGAATGTATGCCTTTGCACCCTTCATTGCCTTGGGGCCCTTGAATGATTCTTCCAACTTCTTCCAAGCCTCATGAGCTATCTCAATGTTCTTGATTTTCTCAAATGTTCTCTCATTAATTGCATCATGAATGGCACTTAGAGCAATGTCATTGTTTTGGAGAAACACTTCTTCGGCCATGGTGAGATTCTCCGGACCAGCAACCTCAATTTTGGTTTCTACCACCTTCCACATCCTTCTATTGAATGACTTGATATATGTGGTCATCTTTGACTTCCAATATAGATAATTTATGCTATCAAATTGGGGTGGCTTCTTTGATGTTGCTGATTTGAGCCATTATGACACCGAAGGTTGTTAAGCCTCAAATCACAGTGACCTCGGCTCCGATGCCACTTGAAAGGTTCTAATGGCTAGAGGGGGGGTGAATAGCCTATAAAAAATTCTATAACAACACTTATGAAAGCTCTAGTTTGGTTTTGGTGAACTGATGAAACCGTAAGTGCTAACCTAGTTTATCAAGTGATCATGAGATAGGTAGCACATTCCAAGTGGTGAAGCAAATGAAGATCATGACATGATGATGGTGATGCCATGGTGATGATCAAGTGCTTGGACTTGAAAAGAAGAAAGAGAAAAACAAAAGGCTCAAGGCAAAGGTATAAATGGTAGGAGCTATTTTGTTTTGGTGATCAAGACGCTTAGAGAGTGTGATCACATTTAGGTTCGATAGCCATACTATTAAGAGGGATGAAACTCGTATCGAAATGCGGTTGTCAAAGTGCCACTAGATGCTCTAACTCATTGCATATGCATTTAGGATCTAGTGGAGTGCTAACACCCTTGAAAATGTTTGTGAAAATATGCTAACACATGTGCACAAGGTGATACACTTGGTGGTTGGCACATTTGAGCAAGGGTGAAGAAGTTAGAGGTGAAAATGAGTTAGTCTTGCTGGTCACTAAGTTACCGGATGCTGGTCTTAGAGGGACCGGCGCGTCCGGTCAAGTGTGGTAGCGTAGACGCCAGCGTCGGTCATCGACCAGACGCTGGGTCTCGGACTGACCGGACGCTAAGGTCTAGCGTCTGGTCATGTTGACAAACAGCGCAGAATGAAGTCAACGAGTGACCGGACGCTGGCTGTGTCTGGTCGAGCATGACCGGACACGTCCAGTCGTGAAATATCATTTCTGTAACCTTACTAGAAACGACCGGATGCTGGAGGCTCAGTGTCCGGTCAGTTTGTGTGCAGCATCTGGTCAGCAGATGACTGTTGAAATCTGACGAATAGTATTTGAAGCAGGGGACACGTGGCGTGAATCACGTGACCGGATGCTGAGGGCTAGCATCCGGTCAAACCGACTGGAAGTCCGGTCACCCCGTGTTGTGCCCAGTGAAGGGGTACAACGACTCTATTTTGTGGGGGCTTCTATTTAAGCCCCATGGCCGGTTGAAGCTGACACCTTTGGCCATTTTCATTGACATAGCAACCTTGTAAGCTTAGCCAAAGCCCTCCCACTCATCTCCATCATTGATTCATCATCTTTGTGAGATTAGGAGTGAATCCAAGTGCATTGCTTGAGTGATTGCATCTAGAGGCACTTGGTGTTCGTGTTTCACTGTGGATTTCGCTTGTTACTCTTGGTGATTGTCACTACCTAGACGGCTTGGAGCAGCGAGGATCATTGAGCGGAGGGTGGTGATTGTCTCTGGCTCCGATCGTGGTGATTGTGAGGGTTCTTGACGTTTCCCCGGTGGAGAGCCAAAAGGTACTCTAGTGGATTGCTCGTGGCTTGTGTGATCCTTATCTTGTGTTGGTTGTGCGACACCCTATTGAGGGTTTGGCGTGTGATGCCAATTAGCGCGTGAACCTCCAAGTGAGTGAATCGCCACAACGAGGACTAGCTTGCTGGCAAGCAAGTGAACCTCGGTAAAAATCATTGTGTTCATCTTTTGATTCTAAGGTGATTGGTCTTCATTGGTATTCATTCTTGTGATTGTTTGGCTCCTTCCTCGGCATGGCGGTATAACCTTCTTGCTCACTCTCTTTATATTACCGCAAACTAGTTGTCAAGCTCTTTAGTGTAGCTAGTTGTGAGAGCTTGTTAGTTTGGTTAGTGTGGCTCTTTAGTTAGCCTTTGAGAGCACACTAACTTAGTGTAGTGACAATAGCTATTGTGTGGATAGAAACTATATCAACTAGAATTGTGGTAGGTGGCTTGCATTATTAGTAGGCTAGCGTAACACTTGCTTCGCCTCATAATTGTCTAATTGGTTTGCTAAGTGTTGCTGTAGAAATTTTTATTAGGCTATTCACCCCCCCTCTAGCCATTATGACCTTTCAAGTGGTATTAGAGCCGAGGTCACCGTGATTTGAGGCTTAACAACCTTCGGTGTAAAAATGGCTCAAATCAACAACACCAAGAAGCCATCCCAATTTGATGGCACAAATTATCCGTATTGGAAATCAAAGATGACCACACATATCAAGTCAATCAATAGAAAAGTGTGGAAGGTGGTAGAAACCAAAATTGAGATTGGTGATCCAGAGAATCCCACCGCGGCCGAAGAAGTGCTTCTCCAAAACAATGGCATTGCTCTAAGTGCCATTCATGATGCAATTGATGAGAGAACATTTGAGCAAATCAAGAATATTGAGATGACTCATGAGGCTTGGAAGAAGTAAGAAGAATCATTTGAGGGCACTCAAGCCGTGAAGGGTGCAAAGGCATACATTCTCAAAGAGAAGTTTGCAAGCTTCAATATAAAGGAGGATGAGAGTGTGCCGGAGATGTTCCATAGGCTTCAAGTCCTTGTCAATGATCTCAAAGCACTTGGAGAGGAGGTGAAGGACAAGGACTTCTCCCACAAGTTCTTGAGATGCTTACCTTCAAGATTTGGCACATTGGTCATTATTCTAGTGAGGAGTGGTTTGGACACCATGACACCAAACCAAGTGTTGGGAGATATAATGACCGATGATACATATAGAGATGATAAGGAGAAGGAAGAAAAGGAGAAGAAAGATGAGAAGAAAAAGAGCATGGCATTCAAGGCCACATCATCCAAGGTCAAGGCAAAACAAGATACATCATGTGAAGATGATGGCTCATGGGATGATGATGATGATGAGAAGATGGCTCTCATTGTAAAGAAATTTGGCAAGTTCATGATGAAGAAGGGCTACCATGCTAGAAGAAAGAAGTCTTTATCCAAGAATAAAGAAGAGTCAAGAAGGTGCTTCAAGTGTGGAAGCAAAGATCATCTTGTTGCTTAGTGTCCATATAATAGCGACAATGATGATGACAACAAGAAGAAGGACAAGAAGGAAAAGAAAGAGAAGAAGGACAAGATGACCTTCAAGAAGAAGGGTGGTTCATATGTGGTCACTTGGGATAGTGATGCTTCCTCAAGTGATGATGATGATAGTGATGATGACAAGACCACCAAGAAGAAGGCACTTGCAAGCATTGCAATTAATGAGAAGCCTTCTCTCTTTGACACTCCATCATGCTTCATGGCTAAGGCCACTAAGGTACTGAAAGCATCTAGGCCCCTAGTTGGATTTCAGTGATTAATGACAATACAAGATTACTATGACTAACGTGTGTTTTGCAGAGGTAATTAAGTTAGGTCATGGTAATGGAGATCAATTGGGCAATTAAGGTGGTCATGCCCCTATGATGGAAATTGGTTCAGTTTTCAAAGGATGGATGACAAGGTTAAGGATGACTAGTTCTAAGTGTCGATTGGAGTTGGAGAGACACTTAGAGTAGTTTAGGACTTTCTTTTTCCTTTGGCCGTACTATTAAGGGGGGTATGGATGGGTAGCTTGACCTAGGTGAGTCTAGTGAGTTAGGTGTGGTGCACACTTGTTAAAACTAGCACTAGGTAGCTCCTACATATGCCTAAGATCCTTTGGAGCAAACTTCATTTACATATGATCGAGAGTTGGAAGTGAATGGAGAGTCAAATGCTGACCGGACGTTGGCTCCGATGCGACCGGACGCTGGTAGCAGGGTTCGGTCAGTTCATTTGACCAAGGAGATTGCGTCTGGTGCGACCGGACGCTGGAGTGGTCAAGTGACCGAACGCTGAGGTCCAGTGTTTGGTCGACTCCAGTAAGGTTCTAGAAGAGAATATCTGCGACCGGACGCGACCGGTCAGTACTGACCGGACCCTGGGGGTTCAGCATTCGGTCGAGTACAGTAAGGTTCTAGTGAGGGTTTAATGCGACCAGACACGTTCGGTCAGTGGTGATCGGACCCTGCCAGCGTCCGGTCAACACTTAAACACTGGTGTGCGGGTTGAACTGACCTGAGCATCCGGTCAATATGACCGGAGCGTCCGGTCACCCCGCAGAGGCTCATAACGGTTTGTTTTTCAGGCTGCCTTATAAATAGAAGCTCCACTCCTGTGTGGAGTCACTTTTGCTCATTCCAACAGCTGAGAAACACATTTGTGAGTGCCAAGAAGAGCAAGGTCCTAGTGAGATGATTGAGATTCGAGAATCCAAGAGAGTAGCCTCATTAGTAAATCAAGAGTAGCAAAGTGTGCATCCACCGTTCTCATTAGGCTTTGCGTGGTCAAGTGAGAGTTTGTGCTTGTTACTCTTGGTGATCGCCATCACCTAGATGGCTTGGTGGTGATTGGGAGCTTAGTGATCACCCGGCGGAGCTTGTGGGTGACCCGACTCAAGTTATGAGCGGTTGTGGGTGGTTCACCGCGATGGAGTGTCGAAGAATCAACCCGTAGAGAGCACTTGATCCTTGCGCGGATCAAGGGGGAGCTACACCCTTGCGCAGGTGCTCTAACAAGGACTAGTGGGGAGTGGTGACTCTCCGATACCTCGGCAAAACATCGCCACGTTCCTCTCTCTCTATTTACTTTGAGCATTTACTTTGAGCAATTCAATACTTATTTTTACATTCATAGAATTGTCATGCTAGAGTAAGTTTGGAACATAGGTTGCAAGTCCTTTTGTGCGTTAGATTAATAGAAACACTTTTCTAGGCATAAGGGGTTAATTGGGCTAACCGTAGGATTTAATTATTGCAAGAAAATTTAGAATTAGCCTAATTCACCCCCCTCTTGGGCATCTTGATCCTTTCAATTGGTATTAAAGCCTCGTGCTCACATTTTTAAGCTTAATTGCTTTGAGCAAGATGTCTCATGGGGATGGACCTCCTCCTATCTTTGAGGGAGATGACTTTTCATATTGGAAAATCCGCATGGAGGCGTACTTAGAAGCTCTAGACGTTGGTATACTTAGAGCCGCCTCACAAGGCTTCCCAAAACCTTAGGATGCTACTAACTTACAAGTCGATGAGGTTAATTATGAAAAGTGGAATGCAAAGGCTCGAAACACCATCTTTAGAGGCCTTTGCAAAGATGTGTTCAACCGCATAAGGAACCACAAAGACGCCCATGTACTATGGTCGGACGTTTGTGCGCTCCATGAGGGAACCAAGAGTAAGCGTGAGGAACACTATCATCTTGTAATTAAAAAGCTAAATTCATTTGAGATGCTTCCCAAAGAATGTGCTAATGAGATGTATTCACGTTTAAATGTTCTTGTAGAGGAAGTCAATGGGCTTGGACTTACTCAAATGTCACCATCCGACATTGTGAGAAAGATCTTGAGTATCCTCCTCATTGACAAATATGGGCATATTGTGACCGTGCTACATCAAGGTGATCTTTCCACCGCTACACCGACACGAATCTTGGGAAAGATCAATGCTCATGAGATGTACATGCACATCACGCCACAAGATGGCTCATCCTCTACCAAGAAGAAAGAGAAGGATTTAGCATTCAAAGCTAGCCAAGATAAGGGCAAAGCAAGACTTGAGTATGAGAGCTCAAGTGATGAAGAAGATGAAGATGAAAATCTTGCTCTCATGGTGAAGAAAGCTGCCAAGATGTTAAAGAAGCTAAACAAGAGTGGCATCAAGTTTGACGGTAAGAAGTTCTTCACAAGCTCTAGAAGGAAGCCAATCTCCGAAATGGATTGCTTCAATTGTGGTGAACTTGGTCATCTAGCACATCAATGCACCAAGCCCAAGAAAGACAAGTTCAAGAACAAGAACAAGGGCAAGAAAGATGACTCAAGTAACGAAGATGAAGATGAGAAGAAGAAGAACAAGCCATATAAGAAGAGAGATGGCAAAAAGAGAGACTTCCACAAGAAGAAGAAGAGTGGAAAGGCCTACATCGTCGGTGATTGGCTCACGGACATTGATTCATCTAGTGGATCATCCGATAATGATAGTGAAAATGAGAAGGTGGCCGCCATTGCTATTGATCTTTCATCTTCACCGCCACTGCCACCATCCTCTACACACCTATGCCTTATGGCCAAGGGTGAACGCAAGGTAACTAATAATGATGATAGTAGTGATGATGAGCAAGCTAGTGATGATGATAGCGATAGCGATGATGATGATTCACCTTCATATGATGATCTTGTCAAAATACTAAGAAAATACACTAAGATCATTCGAAAGAGTAGAGCTAAAAATGAAAAGCTTGATGCTAAAAATGATTCACTCTTAGCAAAATACGATACATTGGAAAAGGCTAATATTGAGCTTAAAGAAACAAATGATGCTATATCATCCAAACTCAAGGAGCTCAAATCTTCTAAGAAGGAGCTTAAAGATAAACATGATAAACTTGAGTGGGTGCACAATGAGCTCATCACTAGCCACAACAAGCTAAAAGATGAATATACAACTCTAAAGATCAATTATGATACTCTTGTTATTGCTCGAGAATTTTTACCAAATGAGTCACATGATGCTACTAACCATGTTGCTAAGATTGATATAGCTACATCATGTGATGATTTAATTGATGAGAACATTGAGCAAGGATCTAGTGGCAAAGGCAAGCAAGTGGTTGAGTGCAATGACTATGATGAGTATGTCAAGCACAAGAGTGACAATGAGAAGCTCAAGAAAGATCTTGAAGAGATCAAAAGTCACAACGCCATTGTGCTAGAAACTCTTGATCATCATGAAGAGTTGATCCTTGAGAATGAGAAGCTCAAAGAAGAAAACAAGAAGCTCAAGGAAGAGAAGAAAGATGATGCTCTAAAGGAAGAAAATAAGAAACTCAAGTTGGAGAAAGAGCATCTCAAGATTGGGTTGAACAAGTTTGCTAGAGGCAAGCACCTCTAAAGTGAGCTAATCATGAACACCATCATGAAGATGGATAGAAGTGGCATTGGATATGTGGCAAGTGTAGAGAAGAAGAAGGCTCAAGTTCAACAACAACAATCAAAGCCAAAGCCAAAGCCAAAGAGATGTTTTGAGTGTGGACAAGAAGGCCACTTTGCTCATGAGTGCCAAACTCCACCGCCACAAACCTTGCCCAAGCATGCTAGACCCTTTGCCTTCAATGCTCACTACATGCTTAGAAAGGATTCTAGTGGAAAGATGAAAGTCATGTTCTTAGGACCCCCTAACAAGAATAGGCCTAAGAAGATTTGGGTGGCTAAGTCACTTGTTGAGAAGGTGAAGGGCCCTCAACAAGTTCGGGTTCCTAAAGCTTGAATCTCTTGTGTGTAGGTGAACTACAAGACCGGTGGAAGTCATTGGGTTATTGATAGTGGTTGCACTCAATATATGACCAATGATCCTCGTATGTTCACCTCACTAGATGAAGAGGTAGATGGACAAGAGAAAATAACATTTGAAGATAACTCAAAGGGCAAGGTTAAAGGATTGGGCAAAGTGGCAATATCAAATGATCATTCCATCTCCAATGTGCTATATGTTGCTTCATTGAGCTTCAACTTGCTATCCGTTGGACAATTATGTCATCTTGGCTTCCAATGCTTGTTCACCGAGAAGGAGGTTGTTGTATCCAAGGTAGATGATAATTAAGTGATATTCAATGGATTTAGATACAACAACTTATATCTAGTAGACTTCACCTCCGAAGATGCAAATTTGAAGACTTGCCTATTCACCAAAACAACACTTGGGTGGCTATGGCATAGAAGACTTGCTCATGTTGGGATGAGCTCACTCAAGAAGCTTATGAATAATGATTTGGTGAGAGGGTTGAAGGATGTGAAGTTTGAAAAGGACAAGCTTTGTAGTGCATGTCAAGGCAGCAAGCAAGTTGCAAATACTCATCCAACCAAAGCTTTCATGTCAACCACAAGAGTGCTAGAACTCCTTCACATAGATTTATTTAGACCAACAACATACAAGAGTTTGGGAGGAAATCTTTATTGTCTTATGATTGTTGATGACTATTCAAGGTATACATGGGTATTCTTTCTTCATGAAAAATCTGAAGTTGCATCTTGCTTCAAGAAGTTTGACAAGAGAGCTCAAAATAAATTTGAAGTGAAGCTCAAAAAGATTAGAAGTGACAATGGGAAAGAATTTGACAACACAAACATTGAAGCCTATTGTGATGAAGTTGGAATCAAATATGAAGTCTCCGCAACTTATACTCCTCAACAAAATGGTGTAGTTGAGAGGAAGAACCGGACATTGATCACTCTTGTAAGAACAATGCTTGATGAGTACAACACCCCCGAAGCTCTATGGGTGGAAGCAATCAACACCGCATGTTATGCATCCAACCACCTATTCCTTCAAAAGTTCCTTGGCAAGACACCTTATGAGTTGCTCAATGGGAAGAAGCCGGACGTCTCCTTTGTTAGGGTGTTTGGTTACAAATGCTACATCTACAAAAAGAGGCAACACCTAGGGAAGTTCCAAAGACGTTGTGATATTGGTTTTCTTGTTGGTTACTCATCAAAGTCCAAAGCATATAGAGTATTTAATCATGCCACCGGCTTGGTTGAAGAAACATATGATGTGGAATTTGATGAATCTAACGACTCCCAAGGAGCACATGAGAATCTTGATGATGTAGGTGATGAACCATTGAGGGAGGCTATGAAGAATATTCCGGTGGGAGACATCAAACAAAAAGATGATGAAGATGATGTACAAGTCATTGATCAACCTTCTTCATCAAGTGTGCCACAAGATGGTGAAAAAGATGGGAGAGTAGAAAATGAAGATACTCATATCTCCCATGAGCAAATGGTGGTACAAGCACAAGATGTTGATGCTCCACAACCTCCTCCTCAAGTGGTCAATAGAAGAAATACACCTCTCCTATAAGATCATCCACAAGATCTCATCATAGGGAATCCATCAAAGGGTGTAATGACTCGATCTCAAAAACTCGCTTCCTTTATTGCTCATCACTCTTTTGTCTCTTGCTATGAGCCTACCAAGATAGAAGAAGCTCTTAAAGATCCGGATTGGATCAATGCCATGCATGAAGAGTTGAACAACTTCACTCGCAATGAAGTTTGGACTCTTGAAGAGCGACCAAAAGGTGCAAGAGTCATTGGAACAAAGTGGGTGTTCTATAACAAGCAAGATGATCAAGGTGTTGGGTGTTGTTGTGAGGAATAAGGCAAGACTAGTTGCAAAGGGGTTCTCCCAAGTTGATGGTTTGGATTTTGAAGAGGCCTCTGCACCGGTTGCAAGATTAGAAGCCATCCGGATCCTACTTGCATATGCATCACATCATGAAATGAAACTATATCAAATGGATGTGAAAAGTGTATTTTTAAATGGCTTTATTAATGAACTAGTCTATGTTGATCAACCTTCCGAGTTTGAAGACCCTAGATATCCTAATCGTGTTTATAGGTTATCCAAGGCACTATATGGGCTTAAGCAAACCCTAAGAGCTTGGTATGAGCGCCTTCGGAACTTCCTCATTGAGAAGGGCTTCACCATTGGGAAGGTCGACACCATACTATTCACTAAGAAGGTTGATGGGCATATCTTCATTTGTCAAGTATATGTTGATGATATCATCTTTGGATCATCAAATGAAGACTCATGCAAAGAATTTGGTGAATTGATGTCAAAAGAGTTCGAGATGTCAATGATTGGTGAGCTTACATTCTTTCTTGGTTTTCAAGTCAAGCAAATGAAAGAAGGCATCTTTATCTCTCAAGAGAAATACACAAAAGATCTTCTCAAGAGATTCAAGATGGATGAATGTAAGCCAATCAAAACACCAATGCCTACCAATGGACATCTCGACCTAGATGAGGGAGGTAACCCGGTTGATCAAACTCTCTATCGTTCCATGATTGGTAGCTTGTTATATTTAACCGCATCTAGGCCCGACATCATGTTTAGTGTGTGTATGTGTGCTAGATTTCAAGCTAGTCCTAAGGAAACACATTTAATTGCCGTAAAAAGAATCCTTAGGTATCTTAAGCACACACCAAGCATTGGCTTATGGTATCCCAAAGGAGCTATATTTGAATTAGTTGGCTATTCCGATTCGGATTATGCCGGTTGCAAAGTTGATAAAAAAGCACATTTGAAGGGTGCCATTTGCTTGGTAGATCACTTGTGTCTTGGTCCTCCAAGAAACAAAATAGTGTGGCTTTGTCCACCGCCGAAGCGGAATACATTGTCGCGGGTGCTTGTTGTGCACAAATATTATACATGAAACAAACTTTGCTAGACTATGGTGTAGTTCTAGAAAATGTACCTCTTTTGTGAGACAATGAAAGTGCGGTAAAACTTGCAAATAATCCGGTTCAACACTCTCGCACCAAGCACATAGATATCCGCCATCACTTTCTAAGAGATCATGTTGCTAAAAATGATATATCACTAGAAGGTGTAAGAACCGAAGATCAATTAGCAGATATCTTCACTAAACCGCTAGATGAGGCTACATTTTGTAGATTACGGAATGAGCTCAATGTGCTTGATTTTAGCAACTTCACTAAAAATTGAGCTTGTGTTGTCCCTTGCATTCATTGTAAAATACAACATGATTAATTTTTGTAAATGCATATAGGGCTTGTCTAACATGGTTAAGATAACCGCCAAAAAGCGTGTGAAGAAGCTTAACCTTGGATCAAACTTGACAAGCAACTAGATTTACTTACAAGTATTGCATATGCATGGATGTTGTTTTGTCGTTTTGTTCCATTTGCCATCTTATTGCCTATTTTCTTAAAAAGAATTATAGCCTAAGGCAAAATATTTTGAAAAATATGAGGGTTTGAGAGAGGTCACTCACATCAATCCCAATTGGTGTTTATTTGGATCTTATTTGGGTTGGGACTTGATTGGGAATAGGCAGCGCGAAGGAACTTTGAAGATTTGCTAGAAAAGGGTGACCGGACGCTGCACCGGACTCTATAGTCCAGCGTCCGGTCAGTTCACAGGAGGTGAACTCGCTGCGAAGGAGTGACCAGACTCTGTCTTTCAGCGTCCAGTCAGAAGACGTCTCAGCGTCCAGTCGTGTGAAGAAGACGAAGACTAAGTTGACCGAACTCTGGCTACGTCCGGTCGGTGTCCACCGGACACGTCTGGTCGTGATTCCAGAGGAATTGGACCTCTCTGGAATCGACCGAACGCTGGGTGGTAGCGTCCGGTCACTACCACTGGAGCGTACGGTCAGTTGATATCGTGCAGCATTAGGTCTCTTTCCTATTTTCTGTTTCTGACTCGTGAGGGCCACCCTATTTAATCAAAGCACCGGTGATTTCTTTTGACCTAATCCGTACGTCGCCTTCACCGAGCCCTATCCGCCGCATCCATCTTGCCGATGCCATCATAGCCAAGCCCGCGTGCCACCGCCGTGCCGCCGTGTCTCCAGCACCGCCGCAGCCGCTGCTCCCTGCGCCTCCACAGCCGCCTCCACACGCCTCTGCCCATGGCACTGCCTCCCACGCAGTTCCAGCGCCGCCACCAGCAGTGCCTCCCCGTGCCACCGTACTAACCGAGCCGCGCCACCATGCTAGCCCTACGCCAGCATATCCACTGCCCGAGCCCTTGTGCTCTGCTCGTACTCCAGTAACCTAGCACCACCGTGACCTTGCACTACAATCCTCGCCGTCGATTTTTCTAATTCATGCCGTGCTTCGCGAACCCTAACCCAGGCTGGTTCTGTGGTTCCCCATGTGATGTCTCTTCTTTTCTTCAGATCATCGGTTCATCAGGTAGCAAGCCAGTCGATTCAATTTCGTACCTACATTGCTTGCTCTCATAGGGTTTTTGCATCTATTAGATATATCGTATTTATTTGTATATCCATCTATTTCATCGTGCAACGAGTCGGTGCCGTTGAGGTGTCATGTGCAGTTGTCAGTCAACTCGGGGCCAAGCTCATGAGTACGGATCAAGGCCAAGCCTCGAAAGTGCCAGTGGACAGTTGATCTTGTCAGCGGCAGTGGTTCTAGTTAGATCCGATGGCTCGCACCAAGAATGTTGGTGGTGGTCCAAGAGATGATGATCGGAGGCCCCCGCCTCGCCAGCCTGTAGGACCTAAAGGCAAGGCGACGAAGCAGGTTGCATCAAAGAAGCGTAAGTACTCTGATGCAGAGACAGCGAGAGCAGCAGCAGTTGCTGAGGCCACAGAGCGTGCTGAGAGGTGGTGCCCACAGTGGAGTTGTCATTGCAGATCATCTGGCACCAGACGCGCAGGGCAGACTTGAGCGCATTGAGCGTCTTTATGGTAGTCTAGCTAGGACTGTCATGATGGCAGGACGATGTCTTCCCATTATGGATCCTTAGCCTCAGGGGGAGTCACAGCAGGAGTCACAGCAGCAGCCCCCACCAGCAGAGCCTCAGCCAGCTCAGGAGACACAAGAGGGATAGCCATCACAGTAGACTTAGGAGGGCCAGTAGGTCGAGGAGGTCGAGGAGACCGAGCAAGCACCCTAGCCACAGCTACGCCGCTCTGGTCATTCCAGTGTTCCAGTCTCACCGAGGCCACCGACACAGCGGAGGGGATCTCACCCACCACCTAGACCATAGGGTCCACCTCTAGTGACCCACCTTGACTTGAGGGCCGCCACGGCCAAGCAGGTTTAGCAGCTTCGCTTCGTGTAGTTTGATGTGTGGTTTCCACCTAGGAGGGATGAGAGAGCAGCAGAGGGTTTCTACACACCGCTCCAGGAAGATTTCTATAATGCCTATCTGAACAGTGGAGCAGTCTTTAGATTTTAGAGGGTCTGCAGCATAGAGGTTATAGTCGCAGCAGCTGGAGAGCACATTCACCCTTACCTTGCATATCTGTGGGGGCTAATAGATCTAATTGGCCGGACAGGATTGTATGTGCCATCTTAGGTTCGGTAGTTCTATGCTTTGCTCTACATTGACCCGCAGCATAACTTTATACACTTTGCATTCAGAGGCAGAGACTACAGGATGATGAGTCAGAGGGCCAGGGAGATACTGAGGTTACAGGAGCAGCCTATCAGGTTACATGAGGTATGTTATGGACAGCAAGAGCCTCCCAGGCGTCCTCATGGTGGTTTGGTGCCCCCTACTGATCTTGTGCGCCATTGCTTCAAGGAGCCCTTTGGTGAGGGGTCGAGGAGCCTATAGCTAGAGTTCTAGAGGCTATCATTAGGAGGACACTACTTCCCAGGATGGGATATAGAGAGGGTTTGACTCGCCTCCAGCTTTGGCTCCTCAATGCCCTGATGCAGTAGACTGTGTTTAATATTTAGGACCTCCTTCTATCAGAGATGGAGGATACTATAGCTGAGGGCTTCAAGGGTCACAGGTAGCTTCCATATGCACATTGGATCACATTCCTTATTCTCAAGGTTGTGCAAGTTAGGACACCAGAGATGGTTGCAGAGTACAGAGGTGCCACCACCGAGTTTCCTGCCTATAACATGGCATAGAGGATTAGGCATAGCACACCACAGGCACCCACTCAGCCTCGCCATTGTCCAGATGTACCAGAGTCCGCAGCTCAGCAGGACAAGATTATCAGAGGCATAGCCGCTACTGAGGAGGAGCAGCTTGAAGCTCAGGAGGAGAGGACTGAGTCTAGTGACAGTTTGGATGACGACTACCAGCCTATTCCTCATATGCCTCCACACAGACATGATGTAGAGGCCGGCAGTTCTAGCTCAGCTCTACCTGCCCCGTAGACGGACCCCGCTTTGATTGCTATCCTTGAGCGGATGCAGCAGGATCAGGCTAGATAGGCTCAGGAGACCGCTGCCAACTTTGCACAGTTTTAGGCTCGTCAGGATGAGTTCTAGCGCTAGCAGCAGGTCCTCTAGTAGTAGTAGCAGTAGATGCATCAGCAGCAGCTTATGGGATTCATGCAGCATGTAGTGGCAGCCATTGGGGCCCCATAGCCGTAGCTTTCGCCCCAGATTGGTCAGCCTACTACCACTATGATGACTCCAGCAGTACAGCCCAGTGGGCTTCAGAGTCAGGGACAGCCTCTAGCTCCGTTCGCTTCACTGACAGTACAGGTGTCCCTGTGGTTATCCTTGCCAGTGGTAGCTCCGCGTTTCACACCATTCCAGATGGGCTTCACACCAGATCAGTCACCCTCGCTATTTGTGCCTGACACGTTAGTCTCTAGGAGTCTTGGAGCATCTTTTAGTGAGTTGATAGGCATGCCTACACTACCACATATGCATGCCACCGATCCTTCTACAGTAGCTCCAATCGTCGTGACTACTCAGAGGCTCCCTTCTTCAATCGCATCTTCAGATCCTACGATAGATATACTAGCAGCATCACAGGCAGCACCTGCCCTAGCTCAGACCCAGACCGCTTTAGCAATGCTTCCAGCCACAAAGGGTCAGTCAATACAGAGCTCAGGGTCAGATGATGATGGCGCCCAGTTCCAGCTTGCCCCTCGTACCTTAGCGCCCGGCTCGTCCGCTGCAGCCCCGCCGACCGACCCTTAGGTTTTGGTGTTTGACGCCAAAGGGGAAGAGGATTGAGTATGTAGACTCAGGGGGAGCGACTTTTAGGGGGAGCTAGTTAGCTATTAGTCTATTATATATATTTGGAGTTTTATTTGTGTGATACACTATTACTATTATGCATTCGTGTGTTTACTTTCATGCATACTATTATATCTATGTGATAGTGTTATCTAAGTGATTGTGGTATATGACATGTGTGCTCTTTATTTTGAATTCCTTTATATGTCATATCACTTGTGTTATGCTCATTTGCCTTTGCTTTCGCGTTTATACTTCGATGCAAATGAGCTTTATTACTTGTACTCATGCTTATTTCATATCTTTTGAGTACATCGTGTTGGCTTGGGTCATATAAGCTTGCCTAACTATTTTGTTCTTATTGACAAAAGCTTATATGAACCAAGCATGTCAAAAAACTCACTCTTTCACATACTCGAGGTGGTATTGTCATCAATGACCAAAAAGGGGGAGATTGAAAGCATCTAGGCCCCTAGTTGGATTTCGGTGATTAATGACAATACAAGATTACTATGACTAACGTGTGTTTTGCAGAGGCAATTAAGTTAGGTCACGGTAATAGAGATCAATTGGACAATCAAGGTGGTCATGCCCCTACGATGGAAATAAGTTCAGTTTTTAAAGGATGGACGACAAGGTTAAGGATGACTAGTTCTAAGTGTCGATTGGAGTTGGAGAGACACTTAGAGTAGTTTAGGACTTTTTTTCCTTTGGCCGTACTATTAAGGGGGGTATGGATGGGTAGCTTGACCTAGGTGAGTCTAGTGAGTTAGGTGTGGTGCACACTTATTAAAACTAGCACTAGGTAGCTCCTACATATGCCTAAGATCCTTTGGAGCAAACTTCATTCACATATGATCAAGAGTTGGAAGTGAATGGAGGGTCAAATGCTGACCGGACGCTAGCTCCGGTGCGACCGGACGCTGGCAGCAGGGTCCGGTCAGTTCATTTGACCAAGGAGATTGCGTCTGGTGCGACCGGACGCTGGAGTGGTCAAGTGACCGGACGCTGAGGTCCAGCGTCCAGTCGACTCTAGTAAGGTTCTAGAAGAGAATATCTACGACCGGACGCGACTGGTCAGTACTGACCGGGCCCTAGGGGTTCAGCATCCGGTCGAGTATAGTAAGGTTCCAGTGAGGGTTTAATGTGACCGGACACGTCTAGTTAGTGGTGATCGGACCCTGCCAGCGTCCGGTCAACACTTAAACACTGGTGTGCGGGTTGAACTGACCAGAGCGCCTGGTCACCCCGCAGAGGCTCATAACGGTTCATTTTTCTGGCTACCTTATAAATAGAAGCTCCACTCGTGTGTGGAGTCACTTTTGCTTATTCCAACAGCTGAGAAACATGTTTGTGAGTGCCAAGAAGAGCAAGGTCCTAGTGAGGTGATTGAGATTTGAGAATCCAAGAGAGTAGCCTCATTAGTGAATCAAGCGTAGCAAATTGTGCATCCACCGTTCTCATTAGGCTTCGCGTGGTCAAGTGAGAGTTCATGCTTGTTACTCTTGGTGATCGCCATCACCTAGACAGCTTGGTGGTGATTGGGAGCTTGGTGATCACCCGGCGGAGCTTGTGGGTGACCCAACTCAAGTTGTGAGCAGTTGTGGGTGATTCACCATAACGGAGTGTCAAAGAATCAATCCATAGAGAGCACCTGATCCTTGCGCGGATCAAGGGGGAGCTACACCATTGTGCGGGTGCTCCAACGAGGACTAGTGGGGAGTGGCGACTCTCTGATACCTCGGCAAAACATCGCCGCGTTCCTCTCTCTCTATTTACTTTGAGCATTTACTTTGAGCAATTCAATACTTGTTTTTACATTCATAGAATTGCCATGCTAGAGTAAGTTTGGAACATAGGTTGCAAGTCCTTTTGTGCGTTAGATTAATAGAAACACTTTTCTAGGCACAAGGGGTTAATTGGGCTAACCGTAGGATTTAATTATTGCAAGAAAATTTAGAATTAGCCCAATTCACCCCCCCCCCCTCTTGGGCATCTTGATCCTTTCAGGTACAAATTTGTGATGATGGAAGTGAAGAAGAACATGATAACGAAAATGAAAATGATAGTGATAGTGATGATGATGAACCTACTAAAGATGAATTATTTGACAAGCTAGAAGATGCTAAAGAACACTTTGACATTAAGAGAAGGGAATGTAAGAGCTTGAATAAGGAGGTAAAAGCCCTTAAGTAAGCCCTTGATAAGCTCAAAGCAACTCATGAGAGGCTAGAGGAAGCCCATGATAAGCTTGGCAGGGCTCACAAGAAGCTTGAAAAAGCTCATTCCTCTTTGCTTAATGAGCAAAATAAAAGGAAGCGTGTTGAAACTTGCAATGTAGGCTTAACTTGTGATATAATTGATGAATCATTATCTATGCCTATCATTGTTGCTCCCACTAACCCTTCTTGTAGTACTTCTACTTCCACCTCATCTAGTAGTGATGGTCTCACTTGTGATGCCTCACTAATGGTTGAGAATGAGAACCTTAAGAAGGAGGTCAATAAGCTCACTCACACCTTGGCCAAGGCCTATGGTGGTGAGGACCACTTGCTTATGTGCTTGGGTAGCCAAAGAGCTTCTCTCTATAAAGAGGGATTGGACTATACCCCCAAAAAAGGCAAGGTGGCCTTTGCTCCTCACAAGACTAGTTTTGTGAAGAACAATGGTCGGTTTGCACTAGTTGCAAGCATGTTGGTCATGTAGAGCAAAAGTGCATGAACAAGAAGTCACATGCTAATGTATCCTCCATTAAGCTTGATTCTTTCTATGTGCTTACTAAGGGTGCAAATGGTGTAAAGGCTAAGTTCATTGGTAAATCATGGATGGGCTTAAAGAAGAAAGCCATTTGGGTACTAAAGAGCTTAGTAACTAACCTTCAAGGACCCAAGCAAGTTTGGGTCCCTAAAAAGAATTGATCTTCTTTTGTAGGTCAATTACAAAGCCGGAGAAAGGCATTGGGTTCTTGATAGTGGGTGCACTCAACACATGACCGGTGATGCAAGAATGTTCAACTCAATCAACACCAATGTCAATGATGGTTATGATAGTATCACATTTGGTGACAATGGCAAAGGCAAGGTCAAAGGGCTTGGTAAGATTGCAATATCCAATGATATGAGCATATCCAATGTGTTGCTAGTAGAGATCTTGAACTTCAATTTGTTATCCGTGGCTCAATTGTGTGATCTTGGATTAAAATGCATATTTGGGGTAGATGATGTAGAGATCATAAGTGTAGATGGCTCTAGCTTGATCTTCAAAGGCTTTAGATATGAGAATCTATACTTGGTTGATTTCAATGCTAGTGAAGCTAAATTATCTACATGCTTGTTCACTAAGTCTAGTATGGGTTGGTTATGGCATAGAAGGCTTGGTCATGTTGGAATGAAACAATTGAATAGATTGGTTAAGCATTACTTGGTTAGAGGCTTGAAAGATGTTGTGTTTGAAAAGGATAAGCTTTGTAGCTCTTGTCAAGCCAAAAAACAAGTTGGAAAACACCCATCCCAAGAAAAGCATGATGAGCACTAGTAAAGCATTTGAGTTATTGCACATGGATTTGTTTGGGCTAACATAATACATTAGGATTGGTGGTAACAAATTATCGATGTTTTACCACCGATAGCCTGCCAAGGGGTACTCGGGGCAGTTTGTTCGGGCTTCAGCGTATGCAGAACTCGATGGTAAATGCAAGAGACAGTCGGTTTATCCTGGTTCGGGCCCTCGACCATGATCGAGTAATAGCCCTACGTCTAGTTGGCGTTAGCCTTTGCGTTGGATTGATTGTAAAGTGTTGTCTCTCACCCTTTCTCTAGGAACTCCGCCCTCCTTTATATAGTCAAGAGGCCAGAGTCCTAGTCGGTTTACAATAAGAGTTCCTAGTAGGATTATAGAATAATACTACTACTAAGATTACATGGAAAGAATCCTAGTTAGACTAGATCTTCTCCCTTCCTTGAGGGGTATCCCGTGGGTCTCGCATCGACAAGCCCCCGAGCACTTCATGGTTGAGCTCTAGAAGCCTCGTCTTGTTCCTTCAGGTCTTGCCGAGTAGGAACAAGCGTTGTCCGAGTGCTTTCTTGAGTGAAACCATGTAGCCCTTCTTGGGATCTTCGAGTGGTGTGTGCTTTTTTAAAGAAAAAAGTACTCCCATCTTGGTGTAGCCCCCGAGCCTCTTGCTATTTGGAACAAGGAGCTGGAGGGTCTTGTCTTGAAATTACTTTGATTCTTCGTTGAAGGGCTCTCGAGCATATACCTGGGTTCTTTATCAAAAAGAACTCGGATATAGCTCGGTCCGGGTTCTTTTTGTCTTGAGGCCTTAAAGTGGTCTATTTTGAAGAAGTCTTCTTGGTGACGTGCGCTTTTTCGAAGAAAAAAGTGCACTCACTGAGTGTAGCCCCCGAGCCTCTTGCTATTTGGAACAAAAAGTTGGAGGGTCTTGAATCTTATGTTTTTTGAAAACTCCTGTCTTGTAGAATTCTTCTGAGTGATGTGCGCTTTTTTTAAGAAAAAAGTGCACTCACTGAGTGTAGCCCCCGAGCCTCTTGCTATTTGGAACAAAGAGTTGGAGGGTCTTGAATCTGAGTTGTTCAAAGAACTGAAAAACCTCTCCTGTTGCAGCCCTAAGCATATATCTGGGTTCTTTTATTAAAAAAGAACTGGATCTTGGCATATTCTCTGGTAGTCTGCTGTTGTCAGATGTAGTTGTATGGTGGTGGTTGAGTGTAAATGTTGTTTGTTCATGAGTTGTATAGTGTTGGAATATTCTTTCGAATATGCTTGTTCTTGAGTACTGTTCCTTCACGCCTGAGTCCTCTTTCATTGAATTCTATCTTTTCACTGTGTCCTTTGTTAGGTTTGTTCTGTTGGTGCTCCCGGTCCATGTGCACCGCTTCTTTGGTCTATAAATACCCTCCTGGTGTGTTGTTTTTATTCATCAAGCATTTTGTTGCGTGGTCTGAAATCTCCGTAGTCATGAATATGATAGTTTCTGAAGTAGAGCAGCCCCCGGGTGTATTCTGTAGTTCTTGTATATCTTATCGTAGCTAGAGGGAGTCTTGTGATAGGGATTAGAGGTAGACTAATCTCACAGTGGCATTGTACTAGGAAGTACGTGGCGGTAGTAGGAGGAAGTCTTGTGATGTGGGATACGTTCCTTCATCCAGCAGTTCTAGGTAGATCCCCCTTGCCTGCCCTACGACTGTCTAGTGCAAATCAACGCCTAATCCGGTGTCACGTCAGACTTGGGTAGACATATGCCTGCATGCCTTCCCAGGTCCATGTTGTCCCACCATGCTGCTAACTTCTGCCTTGGATGTACTGCATTCGTCCTTTGAAGAAAATAGTGTAGCCAAGTGCGGTTTGTTCTACCGAGTAGCAATTTGGAACACATAGTCGTTCCAGAGCCAAGTTATGTCCGGGTTCCTTTTTTCTACCTTGCTCGTCATAGTACCGAGTTCGTTGGGTCTTGTAAGGTGTGTAATCTTGTATTTTTTGAAGCCATTTATAATGGAAAGAATCTTATCTTCTAAGTTGTCATTCTTTTTTCTGCTGATGTCCTAGTTGTTTATGAGATTCCCGAGTTCTTTCTATAAGAACCGAGTTCTTGTGTGCCTTGTGAGGTGACCCTTCGTCGCTTCATGGTTGATGAGTTCTTTTTATAGCAATATGATAACTCTACCATGGTGCTAGATGGATAAGTCTAAAATCTGCCCGTTGAACTGTACCTTTGTGTAGAAGTGTGCCATCCGTCATTTCAGCTATGTCAGTTGTGTTGGAAAAATGGATCGTTGCGTTCTCATGCCATGTTTAAATGGGCCTGGTGGGCATTTTTATTGCTATAAAAATCTATTTAAAGGCCTTTCTTCTTCTCTTTCTCTACTGCCCTGCTTTTGCCTTGAAACCCTAGTCTTCAAAACTCCGTCGTCGCCATTATCGCCGTCATCTGAGCATCGCTATCTGGGCATCATCTTTTCTTAGTGCTTTATTGCTTTCGCTAGTATATGGGTAGGAAGAAATCAGCGAGCAAGTCCTAGGCAACCTTTGTAGACGAGGAGGCATCGCTTTCTGTGATTGAAAATCAAGAATTCATGGCCATGAGGGCTGCTCTAAAGATCTGGCTGGCTCCAACTACGACTGAGGATCAGTTGTGCGAGCTTGTTAGTGATGGTCTAATCCAGGGCAAGGAGTTTGCTCATTGGAAAGCTCCAGGTGAGCATCGGGTCCCAACTCCAGGCCCTGGTGAGATTGTTCTTTTTGTCTCCTTTATCCGTGCTGGACTCTGTCTTCCTGCTTCTGCTTTTCTTCATTGATTTCTCAGTTATTTTGGGATTAGCTTGAACCATCTCACTCCCAATGTTGTCCTTCATCTTTCTGTTTTTGTCCGTCTTTGTGAAACTTTTCTTGGAATTCCTCCTTCTCTTTCTCTCTTTCGTTACTTCTTCCGTCTGAAGCCCCAACCCCGTAGCGATGACACCCATGTTCTTGGTGGCTGCGGGATCCAGTTTCGTCAGGGTCGTAAGTAAATTCTTTGATTATGACTTAGTTGATTCTGTGAGGGATTGGCATGCCAACTGGTTTTATGCCGCCATATGATTCCTCCTCTTATTGTTCATTCTAGTTCTGGTCCTGTGGTGAATGATCGATGGGATAAAAATCTCCTGATGATGGATTGAGCTCTAGGCGATCAGCCATTTCTTGAGAGGGATATGTACCTGAAACAGCAAGGCTTGACTAGCTTTAGGGATTGTTTCTAGTTTTCTTCGCACCGTGTTCAACCTCTGAAGGAGCGAGAGAATTATGGTTTTTGAGTACTCTAGGGCGGAGGACCCTTCTCGTATGGTCCCTGCCCTTGAGTTGACTGATGAGGAGGTGCTCGAGCGCCTTCAGAAGATGTTGAAAGGAGTAAGCGTCGTCCTATATGCTGTCCCTGAGTATTGTGCTGACAACCCGCCTCCTGCTATGAGTTGTTTTTTCTTATGCGTGTACTTTTTGTATTTCCTTTGGTGTCCCCACTTTTTGCTTAATCTTTCTCATCTGGTTGTTTTATTCTTTTATAGGAATTTGGGCATAACTTCATCAATCCGATCCCCCTTGATGACCGCCCTGCCATGGTGGAGACTGGGGAGAGTCTTGCTGGGACATCTTTAACCAGTAAGTTTCAAACCACCACGATGTTTCCTGGTGTTTCTTCTGCAGTTCTTGATGCTTATGTTGAGTATGTTCCTTGTCCAGTTCCTCAAGCTCCTCGTAGTGTCGGAAAAAGGAGGCGAGCAGATTGTTCTTCTTCTGGTTTGTCTGGTACTAAGAAGTCTCACCAGTCGAGTACTCGTCTAGGTACTCAAGTTATAGGTAGCGTGCTCCTAGGTGAGCATATTAATACATTTTGTCTTTTTGTTGTTTGTTTGTGCCTTTAACCGAGTACTTTTCTCCTTTTTCAGATGGCGCTGTGGTTGGCTTGTTTTAGAGTGAGGTAGATGAGGATGATGATGCGGCCCTTTTCATGCACCGGTGAGTTGTTTCATTGTTTTTCTGTTGTTCAACGGCCTCTTTTTGTTCTAACTCTGGCCTTGTCCTCTTGTAGTAAGCGGTCGTCGAGCTTGAGTTCTTCTGGGGCTCTGGTACCGACCATGCCACTCCTGTCGCAGAGTGGTGGTGATATTTTTGCTGCTATAGTTCCCCCTCTAAGGTCTTCTGTTGGTCTTGGGGGTTTTATGAAGAAGAAGGATAGCTAAGTGAGTGAATCCTTGGTTATGTTTCTTTGCTTCTGTTTTCCTCTTTTCTGATTCATATTCTTATCATTAAGTTTCCTTATCATCCTGTAGACCCTCGCCTTCCCTTAACCCTCAGTCGACCTCTTGTCAATCCTCTGGTGTGCCCCTGTGTGCTGAGTCTCGGGACTTGGAATGTACGGTCGGCGAGGGTGGCTGTGAGGGAGACAGGGTTCCCTGGTGACCACACTGCTGCGGATTTGCTGACTCCAGGGTGACCCTGGCCGTGGTGGTGGGCTCCATCTGAGGGGGTAGCCGGGGCTTCCTAGGACACGGTCCTGGTCCTGCCTTCTTCGCATCGACCAGCTTCTCCCTCTGCTCCTCTTGCTACTAGTGGTCAGCGTTTGGATGATGATGTGGTACAACAATTCGATGCCACTCATCGGTTGTCAGAGCTGACCGCTACCTGGGAACCTTTGTGACTTCTTTTGGGGAAAAACTCTAGGTAAGTTTTTCTGAAGTTCTTTCTTTGGATGTTCATCTTTCTTCTATTCTTATGTCTTGTTTTCTCTCTCTCTCTCTCTCTCTCTTTGTTTAGTCTTTTTCTTGGGATCATACCGGCTTCTTTTTCTCGTCTGAAACCAAGAAAAAGTTGTCTTCTGAGGTTAGTGCCCTAAAATAGAGCTTGACCTCTATCGGGCTGAGATGGAGACCGAGCGTCAAACGCACCAAAGAGAGGAACAAGTTCTCCGTGCCTAGGTGGTTGAGGCTAAAAAGCGAAGGGATGCTGCTATCTAGGAGGCCTTGAAGAATGTGGAGGCCATGAAGAATGAGTGCAATGGTATCACGGGTTCTTTTTGTTTCCTTTTGTATTCAAATTTCCCTTTCTGCTGACTTGTTTTTGGTGCCTGTCTAGCTCTCCGAGTTGAAAAGCAGAAGCTCTTGGAGGGTATTGAGGAAATGAAGATACTTGTTCGCAACAGTCACAACAGGGCTGAGGAGGTAATTACTCGTGCTGAAGAAGAACTTGTGCTTGCCAAGTTGATTAGGCGTGGAGCTGACAGGGATCTTGTGCAGGTCCAGAAAACTGTTGAAGTCTTGACTGGCAAGTTGGCGACGGCTACTGAGAACTAGAATGCTTTGTGGAAATCATTTTGGTCAGTAGCCGATCTCCTCCGGACTCCAACAGATGATGGTCAATCTTGGGCTCAGTTTATTCCTCAAGTTCCGACCCGTTTCCCAGAGTTCGTGAAGAGGTGTGCCCAACTATGTACCAGAAATGTTCTTGCCTAGGTCCGGGTTCTTGCTCTGGAGGTGCCTTTGTCCAAGATTGCAGAGGAAGCCAAGAGTCAAGAATATCTGGATGCCATTGAAAAGGTGGAGCCTGAGGTCGAAGATTTAGCCAGGAGGATTGTGGATAATCTTAATATTGATATTTCTTCTCCTGATGACGATGCTTGATGTAATTGACCTTTGTACTCCGGCCACTGTAATAGGATATTATACTTCTTTTTGAATGAAGATTCTTTATTTTTGTTGATGTCTTCTTTGCCTAGATGTCTTCACCTTGTTTATTCTTCAAATGAGTTGTCCAAGTGATCATAATTTTTTCTGAGTAGTCATTTCTTGGGCGTGGCGCGCATCCACAGTTTAGAGTGGTCATGTTCTTTCATCCGTTGTAGGGTAATTCCTTGATAGGTCGAGCGTTTGTATGGCTTTTATCTGAGCCTTGACTTGTTGAGTGCTTATTTGGCTTTTATCTACGCCGTGTAAACAACTCGGGGTATGTAGATCGTTGTCTTGTCAGTATTGAAAAGACTTAGAACCGGCGATCTCAAGCACCTTCAGTTTCTTTGCTTTCGTTCGGTGAGCTCAAGCATGTTTTAGCTTTTTGCTTAACTCGGGGTGTGGCCAGCATCTGGCTCTTTCCCTGGTTTTGAAAACAACTCATGATCGGTTTGGGTGTTAGCTTATCAGCTACCCTCATCGGCGGGCTCAAGCATCTTTTCAGCTTTTTTCCTCTCGGCCGGTAGGCTCAGGCATAATTTCAGCCATTTTGCTCTTTGGTTCAGGTGTTAGCTTATCAGCTACCCGCATTGGTAGGCTCAAGCATCTTTTCAGCTCTTTTGATCTCGGCCGGTATGCTTAGGCATAATTTCAGCCATTTTTCTTTTTGGTTCGGGTGTTAGCTTATTAGCTACCCTCATCGGTGGGCTCAAGCATCTTTTCAGCTCTTTTGCTCTCAGCCGGTATGCTCAGGCATAATTTCAGCCATTTCGCTTTTTGGTTCGGGTGTTAGCTTATTAGCTACCCTCATCGGCGGGCTCAAGCATCTTTTCAGCTCTTTTGCTCTCGGCCGGTATGCTCAGGCATAATTTCAGCCATTTTGCTTTTTGGTTCGGGTCTTAGCTTATTAGCTACCCTCATCGGCGGGCTCAAGCATCTTCTCAGCTCTTTTGCTCTCGGCCGATATGCTCAGGCATAATTTCAGCCATTTTGCTTTTTGGTTCGGGTGTTAGCTTATTAGCTACCCTTATCGGCGGGCTCAAGCAACTTTTCAGCTCTTTTGCTCTCGGCCGGTGTGCTCAATGGAAACAACTAGGGGAAAGCCATAATAAGACATATGTTGTCGAGGAACACCATCTTTATTGATCATTAACATTGATATGCTTAGTGAAAACAACTTTGGGAAAGCCATAATAAGACATATGTTGTCGAGGAACACCATCTTTATTGATCATGAACGTTGATCTCTTGTGGTTTGTATATACATTCTTCATTGAGTTGTTTTCATGCGTAGAATCTTCTTAGTTGGCTGATGTGCCATGTGTTGTTGACTTCTTTTCCATCTTCAGTTATCAACTTGTATGTGCCTGGTCCGGTGACTTTTGTGACAATAAAAGGACCTTCCCATGGACTAAGCAGTTTATGGTGTCCGTCAGTTTTTTGTATTCTTCTTAGTACTAGGTCTCTGATTTGGAGTGATCGAGGTTGGGTATTCTTGTTGTAGTGGCGTCTTAAACCTTGGAGGTATCTTGCTGATTGAAGGGTAGCGTTTACTCTGACTTCTTCTGTACTGTCGAGTTCTAATCTTCGGGTGTGTTCTGCTTCTCCTTCGTCATATTGTTCTATCCTTGGTGACGTCCAGATCAAGTCGGCAGGTAGTACAGCTTCTGATCCGTAAACTAAGAAGAAAGGTGAGTATCCGGTGGCTCTGCTTATTTGAGTTCGTAGCCCCCATACTACTTTGGGTAATTCTTCAATCCATTTGGATCCATAGTTCACTAGTTCTTCATACAATCTTGGTTTTAATCCGGCTAGTATGAGTCTGTTAGCCCTTTCTACCTATCCGTTGGCTTCTGGATGTGCGACTGATGCATAATCTATGCCGAAGCCACAATCCTGTGCCCAACTTTAGAATTCTATAGCTGTGAAGGGAGAACCCAAATCTGTGATGATTCGATTGGGCATGCCGAAGCGGTACATAATGTCTTAGATGAACTCGACTGCTTTGGCTGTGCTGTATTTTGCGAGTGGTTTGTATTCAATCCACTTGGTGAACTTGTCAATTGCTACAAAGATGTACTTGAAACCGCCTTTTGCTTTCTTGAGGGGTCCAACTTGATCCAGCCCCCAGCAGGAGAAAGGCCAAGCGGGAGGGATGCAGATGAGATTGTGAGCTGGTACATGAGCTTGTCTTGCAAACATTTGACAACCTTTGCATTTTCTGACGAGTTCTTCTACGTCTTTCAAAGCGGTTGGCCAGTAGAATCTAGTGTGGAATGCTTTGCTGACTAGTATTCTTGAAGCGGCATGATTTCCACAGCAACCTGAGTGTATTTCGTCTAAGATCTCTTTGCCTTTTTCAAATGAGACACATCTTAGGAGTACTCCTGATGATGCGGCTCTTCTGTATAGCTTGTCCCCTACTAGGACGTAGTTCTTGCTTCTGCGAACAACTCGGGTAGCCTCCGCTTTATCTGCTGGCAACTTGTTCTCTTTGATATAATCGATAAAAACCTGGGTCCATGAGGTGGTGATTACCAAAATCTGGGTGCCTTTAGCTGGAAGTTCAGGGGTTATCTCACTGGGTTGTTTGATAGAGGGAGCTGATAACTCCTCTATGAATACGCCAGGTGGGACCTTTGCCCTGTCTGATCCGAGCTTGGCGAGGACGTCTGCTGCAATATTAGAATCGCGCGGGACATGTAGAATTTCTAATCCTTGAAAATGTTTTTTCGAGTTTTTGTATTTCAGCACAGTAAGCGCCCATGTTTTCTTTGGTGCAGTCCCAATCTTTGTTGACTTGGTTGATGACTATAGCCGAATCGTCATATACGACTAATCGCTTGATTCCAAGGGTAATTGCCACTCGGAGCCCGTGTATGAGGGCTTCGTATTCTGCTTCATTGTTTGTAGCTTGCCATAATATCTTGAGGACATACTTGAGTTGTTTTCCATCTAGAGAGATGAAGAGAACACCTACACCAGCTCCGCCTAGCTTGAGTGATCCATCAAAGTACATCTTCCAATGATCAAGTATGGTATTTGACATAGGTTATTGAATTTCTATCCACTCGGCAACAAAATCGGCAAGGGCTTGAGATTTAATTGCCTTCCATGGGGTGAAATCGATATTGAGAGCACCAAGTTCAACTACCCACTTAGATATGCGCCCTGTTGCGTCTCTATTGTGTAGGATGTCTCCGAGTGGGAAATCTGTCACCACGGTAATCTTGTGGCTTTCAAAATAGTGGCGAAGCTTGCGTGAAGTGATCAGGAGGGCGTATAGTAGTTTTTGCACATGCGGGTACCGGATTTTTGATTCTGACAGTACTTCACTGATGTAGTATGCTGGGTGTTGTACTTTATATATGCGTCCTTCTTCTTCTCTTTCTACGACTATCGCTGTGCTGATCACAGTAGAAGTTGCCGCAATGTAGAGCATCATGTCTTCGTATTTCTTTAGAGGTGTGAGAACGGGCGAGGAGGTGAGGTATGCCTTAAGTCTTTTGAAAGCTTCGTTGGCTTCTTCTGTCCACTCAAACATGTCTATCTTCTTCAGTAGTTTAAAGAAAGGTAACCCTTTTTCGCCGAGTCTTGATATGAAATGATTGAGGGCCGCCATGTAGCCTGTTAGTTTATGCACATCTTTGACACTTCGAGGAGGGCCCATCTCTATAATGGCTCGAATTTGCTTGGCGCTGGCTTCGATTCCACGATGACTGACCAAGAATCCAAGTAGTTGTCCTGAAGGAACTCCGAATACACACTTGTTTGGTTTCAATTTCCACCTCCACCTTTTCAGGTTTTCGAAGGTTTGCTTTAATCTTCAATTAGTGTGTCTGGGTTCTTTGTTTTTACTACTACGTCATCCATGTATGCTTCTACGTTTTCACCGATCTGATCACCAAGGCATGTTTGGATAGCTCTTTGGTATGTGGCACCAGCATTCTTGAGTCTAAATGACATGGTCTTGTAGCAGTAGGCACCAAATGGAGTAATGAAAGATGTCTTGCTCTGGTCTTGTTCCTTTAATATGATCTGGTGATATCCCGAATAGCAATCAAGAAAGGATAATAGGGTACATCCTGCTGTTGAATCAACTATCTGATCAATGCGTGGTAGCCCGAATGGATCTTTCGGGCAGTGTTTGTTGAGATCTATGTAGTCGACGCACATGCGCCACTCATCCGTATTCTTTTTTGTACTAGAACTGGGTTTGCTAGCCAATCTGGATGAAGGATTTCTCTGATGAATCTGGCTGCCATTAGCTTTTTGATTTCTTTTTTAATTGTTGTCTTCTTGTCGGGTGAGAATCGTCGTAGCCGTTGCTTCATACGCTTGGAGCCTTCATTGATATCGATTATATGCTCAGCCAACTCTCTTGGGACACCTGGCATGTCGGCCGGCTTCCAAGCGAAGATATCTTTGTTGTCCCAAAGAAAGTTGGTGAGCATGAGTTCCTATTTTGCCGAGAGGTGGGCGCTGATGGTTGCCGTTCTGGAGGGATCACCGGTGCCTAGGTTGATTTGCTTGACGTCGGCTTCTTTTGGTGGTGCGAGGATGCTGGGCTTTTTAGCCGGTATCTCTAGTTCTTCTGGGCTCATTTCTATGGAAATAGTGGCTATTTCTTTTCTACCATTGGTGGCTTGTGCTTTGGCTGTAATTTAAATTGCCTAAACGTCGCAGTCAAAAGCATGCTTCAAATCACTTCGAAGGGAAAGGACACCGTTAGGCCCTGGCATCATAAGCAATAGGTACGGATAATGCGGTATCGCCATGAATTTTGCTAGTGCTGGGCGCCCAAGGATTGCGTGATATGATGAATCGAAGTCTGCAACTTCAAACTTGATGAACTCTGTTCGGTAGTTTGAGGGAGTTCCAAAAGTAATCGGTAGAGTGATTTGTCCAAGTGGCATGGCTACCTTGCCGGGTACTATCCCATAAAAAGGGGTGCTCGTTGGTGTAATCATCCCGGCGAGTTGTAGTCCCATCTTCCTTAGCGTTTCTGAAAAAATGATGTTGAGTCTGGCTCCCCCATCGATTAGTACTTTTGTGACAGTCATACCGGCGATAGTTGGATCTAGAACCAGTGGGTAATGGCATGTGTTTCCTATGCTAGTCCATTGGTCTTCTCTTGAAAACTGGATTGGATACTGTGACCAATTGAGATATCTTGGAGTAGCCGGTTCTGCTGCCATAATGGTTCGTAGAGCTAGCTTTTCTTGATGTTTGCTTCTGGAATCTGGGGCCCTAGCGAAGATCACTGCTACTGTCCCCCTGGATTTTTGGAATCCCTTGTCTTCGTGGTTGTCTTCATCTTTTTTCTAATTGTCTTCTTTAGTGTTTACCTTATTATCTTTTCTTGTGTATCGATCGTTGAAGGTGTAGCAATTTCCGATGGTGTGATTTCCTTTAGGGTGCCAGATGCAATGCATGTTTTCAATGTCATCATACCTTCTGGGTTTGGAAAACTTTCTTGATTTGTCAGCCACCGCTACGGTGTTGTCTGGTCCACGTTTTTTTCCTGATGTCTGATGTTTCGATGATTTTGCTTGTCTGGGTTGTCTTGGTTGTTTCTATCCGAGAACCTTTCTCGTGTCTTCTCCTCTGCAGTAATCATCTTTTCTACTGTGCGTCTGAATTCTTCATTGTTTCTCGGGTTTTCTTTGCAGAAGTCCTGAAATTGCCACCTAGCCATGATTCCGTGAGAGAAAGCTTCGATTACTTCTTGTTGGGTGATGTCATGTACTTGAGCACGTAGTTCGCCAAATCATCGATAGTAGTTCCTAAGACTTTTGCCTCCTTTCTGCTTAAGTCCTTTTAATTCTATGTGGGTGATGGGGTGTGTAATGATACCCGTGAAATTTTCACAGAAAACTCTTTGCAAGTCCTCCCAATTTCTGATTGACCCTAGATTTAATTTGTCGAACCATTGGAGGGGCATGGTTTCTAGGGCCATGGGAAAGAACAAGGTCTTGATATCGTCGTCTCCTCCAGCTAGTTCAATCGACTGCAAGTAAATCCTGAGCCACTACCTTGGTTCGGTCTTGCCATCATATTTAGAGTGGTTGGACGGCTTGAACTTGTGAGGTAGTCGTATTGAAGCAAGTCTATTTGCAAAATAGGGGAATCTATCATGCATTCCAGCTTCTGTGTATTCTGATTCAGCACCTCCTTCTAGCCAATTGTTGTCTTGGTGAGAGTAGTTCTACGAGGCTATCTGAATAGGTACTTTGCTTCTGGTCTTTCTTGGTTGTTCGACTCGGTAGTTTTGACTATGGTCCCTTCTACTTTCTCTGTTATGACTTCCACTTGGTCCGAGTCTCTTGAAAGAGGACTTCCTTTGATTTTGATCTTCCTACCCATGAGATGTTGACCTAGCAGGAAGTCTTGAGCGGGGCCTTCCATCATGTGTCCTTAGGGCTATTGACTGGAGAAGGTCCCGGAGCTGCTCCTGTCTTTCACTGGGATGTGAGGTCACTCTGAGTTCTTCTAGTGCTTCTCGGATCCTATTGTAGGGTGTATTCGCCGTGCGTCTTTTTTCGACTTCTTGCTCTGATTTTCTTCTATTGTACTCAGACATATCTGATTCATATCTGATCCAAGCTTCCTTGAGCTGCCTAGCACGGCGTTGGCGTCCTTGTTTTAATTTGTTCCTTCTTTCTCTGGCTTGCTTCTGATTCTTGGTCTCACCATCGTGCCCTTGGATGAAGGGTGATATGTTGGACTTAGATTCATCCGATGACCTGATGTCGGGTGCTTCTGGGGGGACCAACGGTGATTGAGGATGTTGAACCATGAATACTTCTCGTGCGTGAATTGTTCTGTTATTAGCGTCGGTTTCCACACTGTCATGGTTGTTGATAACTTTAGTAGAGGATTCAAGGTCGCAGGTCGAGTCTCCTTCCTGGTAGGGTAGAATTGCTGTTGTCATTGTGCCAACTAGTCGGGTACCGCTATCATCAGGAACAGAACCTAGCCAATGGATGATGCAGTCTTGAGATGTTATAGTTAGTACGAGACCTTCCTGAGCTCCTTTCAGTGGCATTCTAAGCACCAGATCGAGGGATCCTTCAGGCCGTGCCTGATAAGATTTTGCCATGTTGTGGAGTCCAAACGAAAGAGGACCCGACTTCTTGAAAGGATTCTGAGTGTATTCCGAGTTGTATTCTTGATAGGCCAAAGCCACATTCTGGAACCCTATCAGAAAAGAACTTGGTTTCTCGAAAGAACTCGGGTAAGACTCCATCTCGGATGCGGAGCCTGAGTTCGAGTTGGATGCGCAAAGCTATGAAATCTGAGTTGGATCGGACATCATGAGCTACGTGAATCTTCCGGTGAGTTGATCTGTCGTAGTCGTCGAAATAGAAAGGTCTTCATGGTGATCCGAATCTTCAAGGAGACAGCTTTGGAGCTTGCCATCGTTGCCTGCCTCACAGATCCATGAACCGAAGATGAAGGTTGATCCCATTGAGAAAATCATGTTGTCGAGGTCCGTCGAGCTCTCGGATGCAAATTCGCCAAAAGCCCCTACCTGGCGCGCTAGCTGTCGATGTTTTACCACCGATAGCCTGCCACGAGGGTACCTGGGGCAGTTTGTTTGGGCTTCAGCGTTATGCAGAACTTGATGGTAAACGCAAGAGACAGTTGGTTTATCCTGGTTCGGGCCCTCGACCGTGATCGAGTAATAGCCCTACGTCCAGTTGGTGTTAGCCTTTGTGTTGGATTGATTGTAAAGTGTTGTCTCTCACCCTTTCTCTAGGAACTCCGCTCTCCTTTATATAGTCAGGAGGCCAGAGTCCTAGTCGGTTTACAATGAGAGTTCCTAGTAGGATTACAGAATAATACTACTACTAAGATTACATGGAAAGAATCCTAGTTAGACTAGATCTTCTCCCTTCCTTGAGGGGTATCCCATGGGTCCCGCATCGACACAAGTATGGCTTTATGATAGTAGATAATTACACTAGATACACATGGGTATTCTTTCTAGTGGACAAGAGTGATGTATTTGCAATATTCAAATCATTTGTCAAGGGCATTCACAATGAGTTTGGAACAACCATCAAGAGAGTTAGAAGTGACAATGGTAGTGAGTTCGAGAACACTAGAATTGATGAGTTGTGTGATGAATTTGGAATTAGACATCAATTCTCGGCCAAGTACACTCCACAATCAAATGGCCTTGTTGAGAGGAAAAATAGAACACTCATTGATATGGCAAGGTCTATGCTTAGTGAGTACAATGTGAGTCAATCTTTTTGGGCCGAAGCTATCAACACGGCTTGCTATTGTTGCAATCGCCTCTATTGTCACCCATTGAAAGAGAAGACACCATATGAGCTCTTGAATGGTAGAAAGCCCAACATTGCATATTTTTGGGTCTTTGGTTGTAAATGCTATATCTTAAAGAAAGGCACTAGATTGGGCAAGTTTGATAAGAAATGTGATGAAGGATTCCTACTTGGTTATTCTACTACAAGCAAAGCTTATAGAGTTTGGAATTTAGATAGTGGTACTCTTGAGGAAGTTCATGATGTTGAATTTGATGAAACCAAGGGTTCACAAGTAGAGAATGAGAACTTGGAAGATGTTAGAGGCATTCAACTTTCAAATGCCATGAAGAACATGGATGTTGGTGAATTGAGGCCTAGGCAAGTGAATGATGATGAAGATGGTCAAGTACAAGTGCACTCTAACTCAAATGTGCAAGATGATACAACTCAAGCTAGTACAAGTGGCTCTCATGATAATGAACAAGATCAAGTGACTAGTACATCATCTCAACCCAATGATCAAGCAAGTGCAAGTAATCAAGTTCCAATGCTCCAATCAACCAATATTGCAAGAGATCATTCATTGGACACTATCATTGGTGATATTTCTAGAGGTGTACAAACAAGATCAAGATTGGCTTCATTTTGTGAGCATTTCTCATTTGTGTCATCCATTGAACCAAAGAAGATAGATGAAGCATTGAAGGATATTGATTGGGTGAATGCTATGCATGAAGAATTGAATAATTTCACAAGAAATCAAGTATGGGAATTAGTAGAGAGACCAAAGGGACACAATATGATTGGAACCAAATGGGTCTTTAGAAACAAGCAAGATCAAGATGGGATAGTAGTAAGGAACAAAGCAAGATTGGTAGCACAAGGATATACACAAGTTGAAGGTCTTGACTTTGGAGAAACATATGCCTCGGTTGCTAGATTGGAAGCAATTAGAATCTTGCTAGCCTATGCTTGTGCCCACAACATCAAGCTCTATCAAATGGATGTCAAGAGTGCATTTCTCAATGGTTACATCAATGAAGAAGTATATATTGAGCAACCTCCTAGTTTTGAAGATGATAAGAAGCCTGACCATATGTATAAGTTGAAGAAGGCATTGTATGGCTTGAAGCAAGCACCTAGAGCACGATATGAGAGATTGAGGGACTTCCTACTCTCTAAAGGGTTCATGATGGGCAAGGTTGACACCACTCTTTTTATCAAGAAGATTGGCAAAGACTTGTTTGTGTTGCAATCTATATTGATGACATCATATTTGGATCGACTAATCAAGACTTTTGTGATGAGTTTGAAAAGATGATGGCTAGTGAGTTTGAGATGTCCATGATTGGAGAGTTAAGTTACTTCCTTGGTCTTCAAATCAAGCAATTGAAGAATGGTACATTTATGAGTCAAGACAAGTATATCAAGGACATGATCAAGAAGTTTGGCATGAGTGATAGTAAAGTCATTAGCACACCAATGGGAACAAATGGCAACATGGATAGTGATGCAAGTGGCAACATGGTGGATCAAAAATTATATCGGTCTATGATTGGAAGCCTACTCTATGTGACCGCATCAAGGCTAGATGTCATGTTTAGTGTATGCATGTGTGCAAGATTTCAAGCCTCACCAAGAGAAAGTCATTTGAAAGCTACTAAGAGAATATTGAGGTACTTGAAGCATACACAAAATGTTGGTTTGTGGTATCCCAAAGGAGCAAAGTTTGAGCTAGTTGGTTACTCCGACTCGGATTATGTGGGATGCAAGGTTGAAAGGAAGAGCACCTCGGGCACATGTCAATTATTGGGAAGATCACTTGTTTCATGGTCATCAAAGAACCAAAATAGTGTTGCATTATCAACCACCGAAGCCGAATACATATCCGCCGGTAGTTGTTGTGCACAAGTACTTTGGATGAAGGCCACTTTGAGTGACTTTGGAATCAAGTTCAAGAAAGTGCCATTGCTATGTGACAATGAGAGTGCAATCGAGTTGACCAACAATCCGGTTCAACATGCAAAAACAAAGCACATTGATGTCCGCCACCATTTCATAAGAGATCACCAATAAAAAGGGGACTTTTGCATTAAGAGTGTAGGTACCGAAGATCAACTTATCGATATATTTACCAAGCCATTGGATGAGAAAAGGTTTTGCAAGCTAAGAAATGAGTTGAACATATTGGATTTCTCAAATATGTGTTGATGCACCCCCACTTATATGACATGCCTCTCCTTCGAGCAATCCAAGGTAAAAGTTGATTGGCATGGCATACATAGTTACTAAGGACATGTTTAGTGCATCTAGACATCTTTCACATTTAATAGGCTCATTAATGAAAATCAAATGAATTTGATGATTATATGGTACCACTATTGCTTCTATGCTTATTTTGATCTAGTGGTAGCATATGACATGTTTGTGGGCTTGTAAACCTAGTGTTTGATCTAGAAAATGAGCTCTAAGTGTTTAACTCAATATGGTACAAGATAACCCTTATTTGGAGGTGTGAAGAAGCTTGTCCTTGGATCAAACAGAGTTAAATATCTTTCGCAAATGATCTCGATTGAACCAAATTTGGAAATATGATCCTCACACCATTGATTGACATTGATAATCTCTACCTATCTATATTTTGAACCTTTGTGGTCATTGATGACAAAGGGGGAGAAAAACAAAGATATTAGTACATGGGGAGAAAAACAAAGATATTCATGTACTAAGATAGTGAAAAGATAACAAAGGAGAAGAATTTGACATAGGGGGAGGAATATGACAAAGGAAAGGGATCAATTAAAATTTTGAGCACACCAGTAGGGGGAGCAAGCGCATGAACTTGTATGGTGCATTTGAATGTGCATTTCATATGTTTGCTTGCATGGCACAAGTTTTAAATTTCAATATCCATGCTTGTGTGGTATATGCTAGTTGTAGGTTTGAATGATAAAATGAAAAACTAGCATGCATAGGATATCTAATGATTTCATTTCCAAGTATTTCCAAGTGGTATCAAGCTAACCATGGTGCTAAGGATGGTATAATGGTGCACTTCGATTGGTATCACGCTTCAAAGGTCCATCTTTTACACCTTAGCATCATTTGGTAGGCATTGTCTCCTATATTTCCTATCTAAGCATATGTGCAAGCTACTATCCAAACTCTTAGCACATATGTAGGGGGAGCAATTGCTACCATATGGAGTTCATTAAACTTGTCCATATCCTTTTGCACATGGTAAATATGCTTGGGCAAGCAACATGGATTCAATTGAATTTCAATTCATATCTTTGTGAAAGGGTTGTCATCAATTACCAAAAAGGGGGAGATTGAAAGCTCTAGTTTGGTTTTGGTGAATTGATGAAACCCTAAGTGCTAACCTAGTTTATCAAGTGATCATGAGATAGGTAGCACATTCCAAGTGGTGAAGCAAATGAAGATCATGACATAATGATGGTGATGCCATGGTGATGATCAAGTGCTTGGACTTGAAAAGAAGAAAGAGAAAAACAAAAGGCTCAAGGCAAAGGTATAAATGGTAGGAGCTATTTTGTTTTGGTGATCAAGACACTTAGAGAATGTGATCACATTTAGGTTCGATAGCCGTACTATTAAGAGGGGTGAAACTCGTATCGAAATGCGGTTGTCAAAGTGCCACTAGATGCTCTAACTCATTGCATATGCATTTAGGATCTAGTGGAGTGCTAACACCCTTGAAAATGTTTGTGAAAATATGCTAACACATGTGCACAAGGTGACACACTTGGTGGTTGGCACATTTGAGCAAGGGTGCAGAAGTTAGAGGTGAAAAAGAGTTAGTCTTGCTAGCCACTGAGTGACCGAACGCTGGTCTCAGAGGGACCGGCACGTCCGGTCAAGTGTGGTAGCGTAGACACCAGCGTCGGTCATCGACCGGACGCTAGGTCTCGGACTGACCGGACACTGAGGTCCAGTGTCCGGTCGTGTTGACGGACAGCGTAGAATGAAGTCAACGAGTGACCGGACGCTGGCTGTGTCCGATCGAGCATGACCGGACGCGTCTGGTCGTGAAATATCATTTCTGGAACCTTACTGGAAACGACCGGACGCTGGAGGCTTAGTGTCTGGTTAGTTTGTGTGCAGCTTCCGGTCAGCAGATGACCGTTGAAATCTGACGAACAGTATTTGAAGCAGGGGACATGTGGCGTGAATCACGTGACCGGACGCTGAGGGCCAGCGTCCGGTCAAACCGATCAGAGCGTCCAATCATCCCGCATTGTGCCCAGTAAAGGGGTACAACGGCTCTATTTCATGTGGGCTTCTATTTAAGCCCCATGGCCGGTTGAAGCTGACACCTTTGGCCATTTTCATTGACATAGCAACCTTGTAAGCTTAGCCAAAGCCCTCCCACTCATCTCCATCATTGATTCATCATCTTTGTGAGATTGGGAGTGAATCCAAGTGCATTGCTTGAGTGATTGCATCTAGAGGCACTTGGTGTTCGTGTTTCACTGTGGATTTTGCTTGTTACTCTTGGTGATTGCCACCACCTAGACAGCTTGGAGCAGCGAGGATCATTGAGCGGAGGGTGGTGATTGTCTCCGGCTCCGATCGTGGTGATTATGAGGGGTTCTTGACCTTTCCCCGGCAGAGAGCCAGAAGGTACTCTAGTGGATTGCTTGTGGCTTGTGTGATCCTCATCTTGTGTTGGTTGTGCGGCACCCTATTGAGGGTTTGGCGTGTGATGCTAATTAGCGCGTGAACCTCCAAGTGAGTGAATCGCCACAACGAGGACTAGCTTGCCGACAAGCAAGTGAACCTCGGTAAAAATCATTGTGTTCATCTTTTGATTCCGAGGTGTTTAGTCTTCATTGGTATTCATTCTTGTGATTGTTTGGCTCCTTCCTCAACACGGCGGTATAACCTTCTTGCTCACTCTCTTTATATTACCGTAAACTAGTTGTCAAGCTCTTTAGTGTAGCTAGTTGTGAGAGCTTGTTAGTTTGGTTAATGTGGCTCTTTAGTTAGCCTTTGAGAGCACACTAACTTAGTGTAGTGACAATAGCTATTATGTGGATAGAAACTATATCAACTAGAATTGTGGTAGGTGGCTTGCATTATTAGTAGGCTAGCACAACACTTGCTTCGCCTCATAATTGTCTAACCGGTTTGCTAAGTGTTGTTGTAGAAATTTTTATTAGCCTATTCACCCCCCCTCTAGCCATTAGGACCTTTCAACTTAACAAACTGGTTAGACAAATATGAGGCAAAGCGAGTGTTGCGCTAGCCTACTAAAAATGTAAGCCACCTACCATAATTCTAGTTTATATAGTTTCTATCCACACAATGGCTATGTCACTACACTAAGTTAGTGTGCTCTCAAAGGCTAACTAAAGAGCCACACTAACCAAGCTAAAAAGCTCTCATGACTAGCTACACTAAAGAGCTTGGCAACTAGTTTACGGTAATGTAAAGAGAGAGAGCAAGAAGGTTATACCACCGAGTTGAGGAACAATCAATCGCAAGAATGAGTACCAATGAAGATCAATCACATCAGAATCAAATGATGACACAATGATTTTTTACCGAGGTTCACTTGCTTGCCGGCAAGCTAGTCCTCGTTGTGGCGATTCACTCACTTGGAGGTTCACGCGCTAATTGGCATCACACGCCAAGCCCTCAATAGGGTGCTGCACAACCAATACAAGATGAGGATCACACAAGCCACGAGTAATCTACTAGAGTACCTTTTGGCTCTCCACCGGGGAAAGGTCAAGAACGCCTCACAATCACCACGATCGGAGCTGAAGACAATCACCAACCTCTGCTCGACGATCCTCACTGCTCCAAGCCATCTAGGTGGCAGCAACCACCAAGAGTAACAAGCGAATCCCACAGCGAAACACGAACACCAAGTGCCTCTAGATGCAAACAATCAAGCAATGCACTTGGATTCACTCCCAATCTCACAAAGATGATAAATCAATGATGAAGATGAGTGGGAGGGCTTTGGCTAAGCTCACAAGGTTGCTATGTCAATGCAAATGGCCAAGACGGTGAGCTTGAGCCGGCCATGGTGTTTAAATAGAGAGCCCCCACGAATAGAGTTGTTGGCTCCTCTATTCACTGAAAAATCGGGGCGACCGGATGCACCGGTCAGAACGACCGGACGTCGGACCCCAGCGTCCGGTCGCGCGATGCCCGCCACATGGCCCTGCTTCAAATGCTGATCGCCCGATCTCAACGGTCATCAATGCACATAAGTTGTGACCGGACGCTCTATAGTGTAGGACCGGACATAGGACCCTAGCATCCAGTCACTTCCAGTAAGGTGGTCACTTCCAGTAAGGTTCCATTTGTGACCGGATGCGTCAATTCGATCATGACTGAACGCAGGAGGGGCAGCGTCCGGTCAAGTCCAGAGAGCTTCCAGAGCTACTCAACTGCGACCGGACGCATCCGATCGGTCACGATCAGATGCAGCAATAGCTTCCGGTCCTTCTCCTCTTCTCTGTGCCGCCACGTCAGCGGGAGCGGACGCACCCACTCCACGTCCGGTCATGAAGTGACCCAGCGTTCGGTCGAAGACTGACGCCAGCGTCTTCACTGCTTCCACTAACCAGACGCGCTGGTCTAATTGAGGCCAGCTTCCGGTCCACTCTATGAAACCCTATCTTTTCTATATAGGGCGCCGGTGAAGTTTCAAATCCTTGCTCCTAAGCGCTAAACATAATGTGTATCACCTTTGTGCATGTGTGTTAGCATATTTTCACAAACATTTTCAAGGGTGTTAGCACTCCACTAGATCGTAAATACATATGCAATGAGTTAGAGCATCTAGTGGCACTTTGATAACCGTATTTCGATATGAGTTTCACCCCTCTTAACAGTACGGCTATCAAACCTAAATATGGTCACACTCGCTAAGTGTCTTGATCACCGAAACGAAATGGCTCCCGCCACTTATACCTTTGCCTTGAGCCTTTTGTTTTTCTCTTTCTTCTTTTCAAGTCCAAGCACTTGATCATCACCATGGCATCACCATCATCATGTCATGATCTTCGTTTGCTTCACCACTTGGAATGTGCTACCTATCTCATGATCACTTTGATAAACTAGATAGCACTTAGGGTTTCATCAATTTACCAAAACCAAACTAGAGCTTTCACCTATGTCGCCATTCATTTGGCTTCCTGATTAATAATTGGCTAACGACACACTAACATCGTGCAAAACTCTGTAATCCCACCTGGCAACGTCCGTTAGTCTCCTTGAGCCCGCGTGTACTCGCTCCTAGATGTATTGGCTGCACATCCCTCACTTTTGCCAGCTCGCTCGAACTTGATCTATCGCCCTTTCAAAATTGTCTGCCACCTTTCAAAAAATTTTGTTTCATCATCTTGAGACCACGTCCTAGTTCATCTACACCGCCCTCCTTCAAAATTTTCCTGTATCTCTTCTGCAGACAATGTTCAGATCAAAAGTTCACCATGGAAGATGAAAACTAGCTAGCCACGCATAGATAAAAAAATTCCAAATCCTTTACCTTTGTCGGCTAGCACTCCAATTTGTAGCCGCTCTGAAATTCAATTCTTCATGTTATCATGCCTATATAAGTAGCCATGGAGGAGAACAATTGTATTGCAATTCCAGTAATCCCTCCCCCTTCCTCTCTCTCTCTCTCTCTCTCTCTCTCTCTCTCTCTCTCTCTTTCATGCATGAATATGCCTAGATTAGAGTTCGACCTAAATGGAGAAACACACGAATTCATGCATAAATCAGCCCATAGATTGGGGATAGATTGTAGAGTGGGATGGCCCTACCACGAACTAGATTATGCCATGGTTTGGGATGAAGCAATTCAAGGTGCTCATGTACTCGTGTTTTTGTTTTATCATTTGTTTTCAATACGTAGAGGATGATCTAATCCTTATGTTTTTGTGTTTCTTGACGTAGGTGTAGCAAGTGTTCCACTACTACGGGGGGCAGCAGCGATGGAGTAGCATTGTAGCGCAATGCCACTGTGGCAGGAGAGCAACCTGTTGGTGTGTGCGATGGCATAGCGGGCAGTGAACCGAGTCATCAAACGGAAATAGACAGAAGGGTATTCGAAGATAATGGGAGAGCAGTAATGCATTAACTTTGTATCCCACCTGAAGGGTTGTGAAGTGCTAGATGAAACTCGAAATTATTTGATTTCTCAAGAAACTAGATTTTATTCTTATTCATCCTACTCGGCTGGCCTTTATAGCCGCTGCGACCGCTTGTAATCTACACGAAAATCACAGATGAACAACCACAGCCCATAGCCAGAACGGCTGTGAAGGACAGTCGAGCAAGCCCATTGGGATGAAGGGAGTAAGAGAGGATCACATCCGGCATCTTTCATATGTCTCTAGATATAATATAACCATATAATATGAGTTGAATGATTGTTTGGTTAGACGAGATTAGTTTTCTTTTGTTGGGTTTGAGTAATGAGGGTGGATGAGAAATTGATTTCTAACTTAAATGATTCTATAGCTGCCGGTAGCCAAATGTAGCCGTTACAAAACCGCAAGTCCCCCTTCCAATCCAAATAAAAAAAAGGTTGCAAACCCCGATTTCAAAAAAAAAACCCGCAAAACCATGGACTGCTACCTTGTTGGTTGTTGCACAGCAGGGAGGCAGAGAACAAAAGTGGTCAACAGGTGCTGGTACTCTTACCCCTTTCTACCGCTGCAAAAGGAGAAAGCTGGTTCACTAGCTATTATTACTGTTTGTCTACAGCAAAGATTGGATCCTGGTCATGCTTAGAATTTTTTAATAACGGAACCTAATTCTTCAGTAAAAAAACACAACTCTGTCTCTGAATCTAGACCCACATCGCGTACAAGTTTAAAGCTAGAATTGTATTTTTTGTTTCTGGACCGAGGGACGAGGGAGTAACCAGAGGAGGAGAGGCGTAGGCCGCCCCATGCAGCCCTACTGAAACGCCAACGTGGAGTACTGCTTGAATACGGTAGCGCAATCATTTCCTGGCCGACATTTCACAATGTTCCTGCAAGGCTGCAAAAGCCAACAGCAGAGAGAGAGACAGAGGGGGGAGTATATGGAGTGGCAGCGGATCATTGGGCAGAGATATGGAGTGGCAGCGGGAGGAGCAATATACGTACTCACTCCGTCTTAAAAAAAATTATAAATCTCAAATTTAACGTATAACAATTATTAATAAATTAATCATTAAATATATTTTTATAATAAATCAATTTTAAGATATTGATACTCATATTTTTCTATAAATCTAGTTAAATTCAGAATTATTTAACTCCTTGAAAAAAAGAGATTTTCACTGTTTTTATGACAAAAAAATGCGCCCGTGGATGTGATTCTAGGTTAGACTAAGTTAAACTCCCTTAATTGTGGTGTTACGGACTAAACGGTCATGTATTGATTGTTTAGCTATTTATTCAGGCTAAACGGACAATTAAAGGGACTAAACGGTGATTAAACAAATAAACAGTTGATTAAACAGACATAATAAAACCCAGTATAGCATTTATACGACATGTAAATAGACTAAACAGGCGTATAGGTGAACAATGCTTAATTGTAAATTGTGCGTATATCAGTTAGTTGAGTTACTTATAATGGCATCTATCCAACTAGGTTCAAATCATTGATTTAATGTAGATATTATAGGCTTAATATCTGACTTAGAATCTACATCTATGTTGTGATTCTAAAAAAAAACTTCTTTAGATTAACTAACTTTAAAGAAAATATTATTAATATTTATGACTCTAAATAGATATACAATAAAAATATATTTTATAATCAATTCAATAATACTTATTATTTGGTATCACAAATGTTAGTATTTTTCTGTAAGTTGGTTCAATTTAAAACTATTTGACTACTCAACTAGCGAGAATTGTATTATTTTTGGGATGGAAGAGTGATGGTTTTGAAATGTGTCTACTACAACATTTTGAATCTCATGCTCACTATTCTCCTACCATCTTTTTTTTCTTCCTACATTTTGGCTCTGAATTTTGTAGGAAATTTGGAAATACAATCATGGTGGGAACTTGGATCTGATTCATGAGAGCCCTTGGAAATTTTACTACTTTTTGTGTGGTTCTTCCTCCCTGACTCCGCTACCAAACGAGGAGTACCTTTATTTAGCTCTGAGAGGTACATTTTTTTTTATTTGTACCCACACACAATTCATCACATGAGACAATTCTACAAATGGCCCCTTCATCATGCCCTTTCTCGGTTCAGTGCATGCTCTTCTTGACACCCATGAACAAATCAAGCCACCTATCTGTTTCAGCGGTCACCACTCCAACTCTAGCCGCCCATGAACAAATCAAGACACCTATCTGTTTCAGCTCACTCGGTTTGTAGCAAAAGTCAACACAGCAAGCATCCACTTACTCTCTGCCCTAGCAGGCTAGCACTATCAGCATGTAGTCATGTAGATTTTCATGATGATATCATCTCATTGCACCTTCAGTCCCATTTTCAATTCAGAGCACTATTGTAATTTATTTCAGTTTGCAACTAGCAAAGAGACATGTTTTCCCTTAGGTTGCAGAGAGATTAAACAAGTGGGTAAAGCCTAAAAGCATGTGTCTTAGTGGCGCGCTTATCTTCTTATCTCATCCATGCTTTCGCCCTGTTCTCAACCCCACATGCTCCCTCTCACATGTCACGTTATTCTTTTGCCTCCATCGTGTGCTAAAGTGACTCCATCCATTATCATTGCTTCAAGAAATTTTTCCTACTGGCTTATTGCTCCCATTTGCAGTTCATCGACCATAATGCAGCAATGTTAATTTTAACACGTAGAACTAGATGGCGGCTCTTCATATTTTTCAAATAATAATTAATCAGTTATCCCCATATATATGTAGAAACTTTTATATAAAGCACAATATATAGTGGGTGTAATAAAGGTGTACTCCTCTGTTTTAAAATTATGGTGTCTAGGACAAATTAATTAGTTCATTTATGAATTTAGGATAGGTAATTAGTTTTTAGCGAATTAGCTTATCCGAAACATCGCATATTTAAATTAACACAGGAGTAATTGATTTGCCAGCTGCCCAACTTGTGTTCAGTTCTCGATAGTCGATATTGATACTATTCGGCCTTATTTACTTAAGACAAGCATTCGACCACTCTATCCGTTTCTGTAAACACGTGCTTGTGCTATTCACGTTTGAAAACTAGATCAACATATAAGCACACAAACAAAATATATGTAACGATTTTTGCATGGTACTACCTCCGGTTATTAATATATGACGATTTTGGGGGAAATAAATGATTTTAAGTTTGCTGTTTTGGTTGTCCAAAACGTCATGCATGCATTAAGAACCACTTGGATATAACTATTAAAAAGGGCCAAAACAAGGAAAAGTAAGGAACGACAAAAGGTGGATGTTGTACCCATACTTTGACCCTCTTTGGTAGGGATCCCAACCGCTCTAAAAAGACACTGTTCATGGGAGATGATTTTCTCTCTTGCGTGTCTTCCTCTCACAGAGCAACAAGGAGCCGGTGAAGCAGTTTTTCCAGCTCCATCGGCTCCCGGCCACTCGATGAGAGGGGGAGAGAGTAGAAAGAAAATCAGCTCCCATGGACAGAGTTTGAATATTGTTTTTGTCGTAAGAGCCGAAGCTGCTGGGATCCCTACCAAAGGGGGCCATTGAACTATACATAGATTTGTTACAATTGTGTATCAGTGAATTCAAGAACACATGTCGACTTGAAAGCTTAGGTCTCTATTTTTTTTGTCAGTTTTAGGTCTATATTTGAAAAACACGAGAGTTCTCGGATAAATAGATACTGTAGATTGAACCCATCGTCTACATTGGACAGTAAATACACTACTATCTCCGTCCCCAAAAGAATGCAATTCTAATACAGTGTCACGTTTTAGTACCTTAAGTTTGACCAACTATAGATAAAAAAAAGTATCCATGTTTATGACACCAAATAAATACCATCGGATTAATTACGAAATGTATTTTCATAATAAATTAATTTAGAGCCATAAATGTGAATAATATTCATTAAAACTTGGTTAAACGTGAACCACTTTTCATAGCATGCAACCCATAGTTGCATTCTTTTCAGGACGCAAATAGTACAAAACTTGTGATTTGGTGAGGCGGAGAGACGAAGAGTGTAGAGTGAGATGAGTAGGGCCTATTTGCATCACCGAACTAAAGTTTAGTCCGTCGTACAATATTAGGCTGAAATATTGAATGTGAACTAATTAAAATCTTCTTTTTTTCTAGTGTGTTCTACTTATCATTAGCCTCTATTAGTTTTGTTAGACCATGATTAGTTTATATTTAGATCTTAATTTTGACATCCAAAACATGGACTAAACTTTAAACTTCAGTTTATACTGAGGTCTTCGGTTATGTTAGGCCTTGTTTAGTTGCACCCCAAAATACCAAATTTTTCAAGATTCCCCGTCAGATCGAATCTTTGAACACATGCATGAAGCATTAAATATAAATAAAAAATAAAACTAATTACACAGTTTAGACGAAATCCACGAGACGAATCCTTTAAGTCTAATTAGACTATAATTGGACACTAAGGCCCTCCACAATGTACAGCTTAAGTAATGCTAAAAGAAGAGAGAGATTGTTCAAGAGTGACTCCACACACTGCAACGACCGGTGCCAACGCTAGCCAAATGCGGAGCGGAGCAAGTAGTTGCTCCGGTTCCATCTTCGTGCCATCTATTAAAGAAGTATATTTTTACTGCTGATCCCAACTTGCAATGGCATGTCTGATGAGCTGAAGTACATTGATTTGACTCCTACACTGACCTCATGTACCTTTTTAAGCAATGCTTGCAATGCTTGCACGCTGTGGGATTTCAAAGCCATGCCAAATACCGGTCATGGGACCCGCTTTTTTCTTTAGCACCGCTCCACCATTGTGGAGGGCGTAATTGCCAAATACTTCCTCCGTCCCAAAATATCTGTCGCTTTCGCTTCCCGAGAAATAATTTTGATAAAATATATATTACAAAATATTAATATTTATGGTACATAATTAGTATCGTTGGAAAGATCTTTGAATCTAGTTTTTTAATAAATTTATTTGGATATACAAATGGTGTACGTATTTTCTACAAATCGAGTCAAATTTGTGGTACGAAAACCAAAAACGACAAATAATATGGGACAGAGGGAGTAACAATGAAAACGCTCCGGTAGCGTTTTGCCAAAAATTTTGGCATCCAAACCCGATGCCTTAGCTGCTCGGAAATGGAAAGGGCAACGGTAAGGTACTGGCCGCCTAGGCCATACTGGGGGGGGGGGGGGGAGAGATGTTGACTGCTCGAGCATGACCGGACTAGGGCTTTTCGGTTACCGGTCTCTGTCCGGCTGTCCCTCCCCGTTGCAGCACTGCACTGCACACCTCGCCTGATACCACTACTGCTGGGTCTTGTTTAGATTGCAAGTTTTTTCAGTCTTTTTTCCTCACATCAAATCTTTGGATACATGTATGGAGTATTAAATATAAATAAAAAATAACTAATTACATAGTTTGATTGTAAATTACGAGACGAATCTTTTGAATCTAGTTAGGCCATTATTGGACAATAATTGTCAAATACAAACGAAAATACTACAATATCAAATACTAATTCCTAACCTCAGTCTAATCAAGGCCCTAGTGCTTTGATGCAGCCTGCAGTGAACGAACAAGAAAAATTCAGAGGAGAGAGAGACAGGGGTTGAAACTTGAAAGGCAGTCCACTTTCGCAGCATCTGCACTGCAGCAGCACAAGCAATGCTGCTGCTGCTGCGCCCGCGAATCTCTTGCCTTTACCGCTGCTCTCGCTCCTGTCTCAAAACCTTGTCCCATCTCGCAAGATCAGCACAGCTGGCTGGCTGTCCCCCCTTCCTTGGCCGCCTTTCCTGCCTGCCTGCTCCTCGGGCGCAGCGACCGCCTGCTGCTGACACTGCCGGTGCTCGAGTGGAGTTCTGCAGCGTGCTCTGTGCTCTCTCTCCTCTTTCTCATTGCAGGTGCAGCAGCCGCTTCCCCTTCCTGTCACCCGTCCGTCCAGCCAGCCAGCGTATCCCACCTATACATGCCTCCTGCCAGCGGCCACCCTTGTGTCTGTGTGTGGGTGGCTGAGAGCCTCGTTTCATCAGAGTGGTAGCTGTGCTGCTGCTGGGGTGACTTGACTGTTCGGGGATACTTAACTTTTTGCCACTCTGGTTGGCATGAGCTCACTTGCCACCTTTCTCCGCGGTACTAATTTTTTTCGCCAACTGATCAAAATTTTCAGTTTGTAGATATTTTGGCGGTATGGCACGCCCAGTCAGTGTACCAGCGTGGCAGGTGCACGCAAAAAGACCTCACTGCCCCTTGCCTTATCCCTTAAGCGTGTGGGCTCGCTCCCCGTATCCTCAGCTGCCCCCATTCTTCTTCTCCCTCGTGTTGAGGAGCGGCACGAGGATCTGTGGTGTTCGGCGAAAGCAAGGCCGACGGTGCTCGTGGATGTAGGTGTACATTCCACTCCTCTCTTTCCCCTCTCGTCTCCTCTATGGTTCTGGTTGCCACCTAGGGTTCCCCATGTGGTTAGGGTTTCGATTTTGTTTGTGGTCATTAAAGTGCATGGTTTGTGTGTTACTGCGCTTCGTAGGTAGTGGATTTGTTCGTCTTGCAGAATGAAGTTGTCAGATTGCCCTCCTTGGTAAGTAGGATATTGTATGGATTGTATTCACTGTGATGGCTGTGGAGTTGGATCAATTCTAATTCCAAACTGTTTTCATTGTCGACATGTGCCAGGATTGATCCTAGCAATGCGTTTAGAATTGTTGTTGAACGTGCTAAGTTAACTACCAATCTGGAGTATGGGCCACTAGAAATGGAAGATTCAAGGCATGATGTCTGGTTTGACAGTAGGTCTGTGTTCAATCTAAATAACTTTGTTGAGGAAATGGCTAACAACATTATCTAGGAGCCTAGTCATCAGCTGATTGTGTGGGGAGTTGATATAGAAAGTGGGACATGAGTGGAAGGTAACAACTAACAAGCAGTTTGTTGAAATGGTGGGGGCTAGGATGGATGTTAAGTTGTTGTATCTTGCCTGTGAAGTCAGGGAAAAGGGTCAGTCAGCACCAGCTGGGCATAATGCTAGTGGTCGTGCAACATCTGGGGTTATTGCCCAATCTGTAGCACAGTCAGAAGCAGCTGATGATATAGCTATGTCTCCAGAAGCTGAAACTTTCAGTGCACCAGAACCTGCTGTTGATTGGAGCACTCTAACCATAATACCCTGTGATGATCAAGATGGTGAGGCTACTATGTTGGCTGATGAAGATGCAGTATTTGAGGTATATGGGTTCAAAGCTGCAGAAGAGGAAGCAACAGCTGCTGCAGCTGAAGAAGTTCCTATCCCATCTATCCCACCAGAGATCCAGCAAGAAATGGAGGAAACAGCTATCCCTGTTGATGACAAAGCTAGTTCAGAGCCACTTATTGACTGGGGTAGGGACAATCCAGATATGGATGTTGGAGCCATTTATCCCTCAATGCCTGAGTTTAGACTTGCAGTTAGACAGCATGCAATTGTTGGGGAGTTTGAGTTGCACACTGAGAAATCAGATAAGAAAAGGTTCAGGGGTTGCTGCAATGTCAAGGGATGTCCTTAGAGGATTAGAGCTAAAACAAGTTTGATGGCAGTGTTAGGGTACATATTTTTTTGTTTGTATCTTATAATTTGTTACTTACACTTGAGCATCACCATCCCTTTATTAATATTGGTGGACTGATAGTCAATATGTTTGCATGTGCAAGTCCAGATAAATAACAGGGAGCATAATTGTCCATCAATAAGCAGAGTTGAAGGTAGGATGGCATCTCAAGCATGGGTTGCAGAAAGGGCTATTCCACTCTTGAAGAGAAAACCAGGGATGGGTGCAAAGAAAGTGAAAGATGAGCTAGAAGAGAAGTACAAAATCTAGATACCCTACGAGACTATGTGGTATGAAAGGCAAAGAGCTTCTGACATTTTATTTGGTAAGTGGGATGATTCTTATGATTGGTTGTATAGGTTCAAAGCTGAGGTAGAGCTTAGATCCCCTAGAAGTGTTATTGAGATAGGTACCGTGGAAGTAAATGGGAAAATTCATTTTAGCAATTTTTTCTGTGCATTCAAGGCTAGCATTGATGGGTTTTTACAAGGTTGTAGGCCTTACATTAGCATAGACTCCACTGCCCTCAATGGGTAGTGGAATGGGCACATGCCTACTGCCAATGCTATTGATGGACATAACTGGATGTTCCCTATAGCATTTGGTCCGTTTGATGGAGAAACCAAGGAAAAATGGACATGGTTCATGGAAAAATTGAGAGAATTGTTAGGCCCGATGGACAAATTAGCAGTCTGTACAGATGATTGTAAAGGATTAGAGGCTGCTGTGAAGACTGTTTTCCCTCAAGCTAAACATAGGGAGTGCTTCAAGCATCTAATGGACAACATGAAGAAGAAATTTAGAGGTGCAATTTATTTCAAGTACATGTGGCCTGCTGATAGGGCCTATCTCCCTGACAAACATGAGTATTTCATGAGCAAGGTCATCGCTGCTTCTGCTGTAGTGTTGCTATGGCTAAATGAGCATCACAACTTGATGTGGGCCAGATCCAAGTTCTCACCTGACATCAAAAGTGACTACATCAACAACAACTTGGCTGAATCCTGGAATTCATGGATCAAGGAGCACAAAGATCTTCCTCTATATGCCTTAGCTGATGCTATTAGGGAGCAAACATTGAAGTTATTTGCAAAGAGGACGACTATATCTAGAGCTCTGAAGGGAACTATACTACTTGTTGTAGTTCATCCAGTGTTCGCCTACACGGCCGTGTAGGCTGATTACTCGCCGTGTACACGTTACTCAGCAGCTTTGCATGCAGTTTAGGCCATAAACAATATGGTACACGGTCAGTCCGTGTAAACGGTCAAAAACGGTCCTACACGGACTGCACGGGCGACATGGTTCGGAGCTGACACGGTTCTACGCGGCGAGTGAAGCGAGTAGGAGGACGTTTAGGCGATTGGAGACATTTTGGCTGTAGAACGAAAATTTTAGACCTCGTCTCGCGCGCATCGGCCCAGTCAATTGTGACGACTATAAAAGCCAACCCGTTAGAGTTTGGCCTTTCTATCCCCAAAACATTTCACAGCCACTGCAATTTCCAAATCCCCTGCACGGCTGCACACACACCGTCCGCCGCAGCTGCTGCGCCCGTCGCTCCTTCGGCCGCCGCCGCCGCCGCTCCAGCGGCTGCCCCTGTTGCTGCATTCCAAGTCTTCCTCCACCCCATTCTCCATCCAGGTCGAGCTCCTCTCTACCTCTGCTGTCTACTCCAGGTTGAGCTCGTCTGCATCTCCGGCACAAACAAGTTAAGTGCTCCATGTACTCTCTTTGATTTATGCTCCAGAATGTACATACTGCACAGTGCATACTAGACTACTAGTACTAGAGCTCCCTTCTCCTCTCCAAAAATCAATTGATATATCATATATGCTCCAGCGTGTGTAGATGCAGACTAGTACTAATGTTTCATTCTTTTCTATAGAAATCAACTCATATATGCTGTGCTCTAGCATGTGCGTACTAGTAGGCTGGTGTTGTTTTGTTCTCCAGAAATAAATAATGTGTGCTCTTGTAAAGAATAGAGATTTTTGTTTAGAAAAAAGTTTAAAGAATAGAGAAAGGGATTGCAAGAATTGCTTTGTATGCCACAGTTCCAGATGCATTTGTTAAATTAAATCACTTAATTATGTTAGCTGTGGCCGTGTTATTATTTTATTATGCACTTAGGCTATTAGATCTGGCATTTAGGTTCCTAATTCTGAAAGTTTGAAATATGAATATAGCAAGTACGCAGTTAGATGCTTCTTGTCACCTATTGTTCTGTGGCAATGGCTCTATTCTGTACTTTACATTAATGTTCTTGTGCCCTGTGCTATACACCTGTACTAATAATTTATAATTTGTGCTATGTTGTTTTCAGGATGTCTTCAGCTGCATCTGTTCCTTCCATAAACCCCAGCAGTAGCGTCAAGAGGAACTCAGGTGACATTGGGTGGGACTATGGAGTCCTGGTGGACCCTAACAACCTGAATGTGATCAAGTGCAAGTTTTGTGATCTTGTTGTGAGGGCGGGGATATATAGGTTGAAGCAACATGTCGGTGGGATTCGTGGTGAGGTTAGACCTTGCCTCAAGGCACCGCCTAAGGCCATAGACAAGTGCAAGAAAGCTGTTGATGACTCGAAACAAGCTAAGAAGACAAGGCAGGAGGAGAAGCAAGATGTCACGGATGTTGTGATCCTTGATGATGGTCCAGATGTTGAAGATACCACCATCAATGGAGAAGGGCTTGATGATGTTGGAGACTCGACACAACACAAGTTGGGGCCTATGGATAAGTTTACATTGCCTATGGATTCTAGCTCATTGAGCAACACAAAACTGGTGAGGCAACAAAGAATCACTGAAGCATTATGGAAAGAGAGAATGCATGCCTTGAAGAGATATATTGCAAGATGGGTGTATGTGCATGGTAATAAACTGGTCCATTGCTCCATTACTGAAATAAATGTTGTAAATTTCTGGAGTCCTAACCTTGCTGAATTATTTGTTTCTAATGTCTAACCTTGAATTCTTGTAAATTTTAGGAATACCTTTCCATGCCATCAACAATGAAGAGTTTGACCAATTGCTAGAAGCTGCTGGACGCTTTGGCCTTGGTGGACAGAAACCAAATCAGCATGAGCTGCGGGAGAAATTATTGTATGAGGAAGTGGAGGACACAAAGAAATTGCTGAAGCTACAAGAGCAAGAATGGGCCAAAAATGGGTGCTCCATTATGACTGATGCATGGACAGATCAGAAGAGGAGAAGCATAATGAATATGTGTGTCAATTGCTGCATTGGTACAACTTTTTTGGAATCAAAGGAGGCCTCAGCTGAGTCCCATATTGGAGAATTCATCTTTCAGTATGTGGATAGTTGTATTGAGAAAATAGGTGCTGAAAAGGTGGTGCAAGTAGTCACAGATAATGCCTCCAACAACATGGCAGCGAAAGCCCTATTGTCTATGAAGAGGCCCAATATATTTTGGAGCTCATGTGCAACACATACTCTCAATTTGATGCTTGAAGGCATTGGGAAACTGAAAAGATTCAAGACCATCATTGATCAAGCAAAGGCACTAACCATCTTTATCTATGCACACCATAAAACATTGGCTTTGATGAGGAAATTCACAAAAAAGAGAGACATCATTAGGCCTGGTGTGACCAGATTTGCTTCCTCTTTTCTCACCTTACAAAGCTTGTATGAGAAGAAGAATGAGCTAAGGACAATGTCTCAAAGTGAGGAATGGGAGACAATCGGTCATGTCAAGAAGACCCCAAAAGGTGTGCAGGCCACAGCCACTTTGGTGAAACATAATTTTTGGGCTGGTGTTGCTCTTTGTTTGAGAGTATTTGAGCCATTGGTCAAAGTACTTCTCATGGTTGATGGGGATGTGAAGCCATCAATGGCTTTTCTTTATGGAGACATTCTTAAGGCTAAGAAAGAGATCATGCTGGGCTTAGGGAATATTGACAAGGCTGGGACTCTCAATCTATACAACAATATCATAGAAATCATTGATGAGAAGATGAAGGGTAGGTTGGATAGTCCTTTGCACTTAGTTGCATACTTCTTGAATCCCTATTATAGCTACAATGATTCTTCCATCTTTGGAGAAGAGGAAGTCATGGATGGGTTCTTTACAGCTGTTGAAACTTTTTATCATGGTGATTATGACAAGCAAAATCAAGTCCTCAATGAAGATCTACACAAGTTCAAATATCAAACCGGCCACTTTGCAAAACCTGCAGCAATGGCTAGCTGTAAGGATTATAATTTCTTCCCATGTATGAAAGTTTGTAGTTTATTTTAGATCTGAAATGTTGTATCTAAATTTCTTGTTGCATGTTTAACACTGTAACAGTTATACTTGATTACTTGTGTAGCCAAGTGGTGGGGAAATTATGGAACACAAGTTCCAACTCTACAAAAGATGGCTATAAGGATTCTCTCTTTGACTTCAAGTTCCTCAGACTGTGAAAGAAATTGGAGTTGCTTTGATGGGGTAATTCACTAAGTCTCCAAATCTTAATTAGTGGTGAACTGCGATAATTTTTGTTCTATCCAACAATTTAATACTTAAGTGCACTTGTGAATCTAAAATTTGTAGGTTCATACCAAGAAGAGAAACATGCTCACTTGTGAGAGAGTTGAGCAACTTGTCTACGTTCGCTTCAATAACCTTCATTCAAAGAAAAAGGATAAGGCAAAAAAGAACAATAAAGTAGATCCTCTAGTAGCAGCAAATGCAACTTGTGCCCAAGGGTGGATGGTTGATGGTGGAGATGATGACAACTCTGATGTTGATGCTGTTACAAGGCTAACATGGCAGCAAATTGTAGATACATGTGGGCCTGAGGAGGTAACAAAACTACGTAGGAGCCCAAGGTTGGCTCACCCGAGATAGATTGAAGAGGATGTCCAATCTGATCCTAAAGAGCTACCAAATGAGGAGGAAGAAATCGAGTTTGAGTCTGATCAAGAAGAAGTGGTCACAACTGGTTATGAGCAAGATCATGACACCGCAAATGATGATTGAGCTTGAGGCCTTAGGCCTTTTCATGAACCATTCTATCACTTAGTTAACTTATCTTTACCAGATATTCCTAAGAACTTTTAGATGTTGATGTATTATTGTGAGAACTACGTGTTTATGTGTGTGTGTGACTACGTGTCTATGATGCTATGCATGTGAGAACTGAGAACTGAGAACTATGTGTGAGTGTGATTGTGCCATTTAGTCATTCACTCATTTGTCATATCTGAGAACTGAGAACTGTGTTGTTAACCTGTCATGTTTGTGAGTGTGCTGTTAACCTATCATTCACTGATTTGTATTCTTTATTATGTTGTAGGAGTAGGAATATATTGATTTATGATTACTTACATGTCAAAATAGTTATTTTTACAAATATAATACGAAAACGTGTAATCCGTGTAAAACCGTGTACACGCCGTGTACACAGTCTAAACGCTACACGAGGCCTTGTCGACCGTGTACCGTTTACTATTTAGGAAAACATTGAGTTCATCAGATGAATGCTGCATCAAAAGGATTGGGGCACTTGAAGATCACAAAAGGGGATAGAAACCAAGCAGAGGTGTTAGTAGTGTACAAAGATGAAGAAGTGAGAAGACATGTTGTCTACCTAGATCAGAAAATATGCACTTGCAGAGAATGAGAGGTCAGTGGGAAGCCCTGCCAGCATGCATTGGCAGTCATCACTACAGAGAGGAACCCAAACATGGAACAATACATAGATATGGCCTTCTCAGTTGAGAAATTTAAAGCTGCATATGAAGGAGTAATACCAAACATCACTGACAGGAATCAGTGGCCTCAAGTGGACAAAGGTTTCAAGTTGCAGCCACCAGTTGCCAAGCCGAAAAAGAAAACTGCTGGAAGGCTGAGGAAGAAAAGGATTTTATCTTGCTTGGAGAGGACAGAGAAAGCCACAAGACAATCAAAGTGTGATGGTTGTGGTGAACTTAGGCATAGGAAAGGAAGCTCCAACTGTCCCCTAACTGGCACTAAGAAAATGTATCACTCTAACCAAATTTACATCATTGTTGTACTAATAATCTGACTAACTAACTAAAAATGTAGGAAAAGGACCAAAAAGATTGAATCAACAGTGGGGAGGAAGAAGTCGAAGACTAATGCACCCAAGGAAGGTTCTTCATCCAAGCAACCTTCTCCCTCCAAGCTAGCTCCAAATACTCCAAGAACAAGGGCAGCAACTGCTAGGGAAGCAGCAGCAGCAGCAGCTGAAGCTGAATCTCAAGCACAACCAACTCTAATTCTACCTGCTAAGAGGTATGTTTCATCCAGTTTCCATGTTTCTTGTACTTATTATAGGTTCAATTACCTAACAATGCATCCCACGATCCAGGAGGTTGCCCTTAGATGAGCCTGTACCACTAGAGATGGTTGTATGTGAAGATCACCTTGCACCTGCTAAGAAGATGGCGCCCAAGAAGAAACAGTTGGCTTCAAAGGTGAAGAAGGCCAATCCAACCAAGACCTAATCTGTTTGATAAGTAAGAAGTCTGAATTTGGGCTATTTTGTAATGGCTATGTAGCCTTGAAAACCTATAAACAATGGATGTGTAATCTATTTTGTGCTGCCAGTACTGGCAAAAAACATGTAATGGCTGGGGATAATGGTTTTGTTGCCCTGCATCTCTCATTAGCAACTGTTGAACTTTGTTAGCTAGAAGACTGCAAACTTTAGTGCCTATGTTGCTGGAACATGTAATGGATGTGTTGCCTTACTCATTTTGCAAATTGCATGTTTGTGGACAATTTTTCAAGCACTATCATATTCAGTTTGTAAACCACAATATGCAGCTGAATCAAATGCATTAGACATAACATGATCCATACATGAGGATGAGGTTCATAGGTACATCAGGTTCATCGGCATTTGCCAAATTACATATCACCCAAACACTACTTGATAAGGTACATAATCCCTACAACTAGCAGTCCACCAAGAACCAACACCAACAGCTTCACAATTGAGATCAAGTTCTCCATCTGTGATTGTATTTGCCTAGCACTAGATGGAATAGACTCTGCTTCAACCTCTCCTTCTCCTTCATCATCGGTAGCCACATCATGCAGTGTCACCTTGCCTAGCTCAACCAGCTTCTTCAGGTACTTATTTTTCCATTCGAAGAAGGGACATGTAGTTGGATCCTAAAAACATATCAATGAAAATGAGCTTCAAACTCACCAATGTAGATCCCAATTAGCAAAAAAGGGAAAAAATGGATAAGAAACGATATCAGACGCAAACAGATCTCACCCCTGGCACGTTCGTCGGGCACTTGAAGAAAACCCTACCATAGTTCTCTGTCCATGCTCGTAGCTTGATGACCCGAGCATGACCACACTCAGGGCACTGAATCAGTGGGAGCCTGGTCTCATCTCCAACCAAGATGCGGCGCCTAGGGCAAACGGTCGGTCTAGCCATCGTCCGATAAGGCCTGCTCCCTTGCCTCGACGACTCTCCCCGCCAGCGAGGGGAAGACATGGCGCGGCGGATGGCGAGGTTAGCAAGAAGAAGACGGAGTGGGAGTGCACTGGAGAGTGTAGCGTTCAGATCCACTGCTGGGGAAGAAGAGAAAGGAGCCGTCGGAGAAGAAGAAGAATGGGGCAGTTGAAGATACGGGGAGCGAGCCCACACGGATAAGGGATAAGGCAAGGGGCAGCGAGATCTTTTTGTGTGCACCTGTCACGCTGGTAAGCCGATGACGTGTCATTAAGCCAAAATGTTTACAAACTCAAAGTTTTGGCCAGTTTGGGAGGGCAAAAAAATTAGGACCGCTTAGAAAAGTGGCAATTGAGCTCGTGCCAACCAGTGGCGAAAAGTTAAATATCCGACTGTTCGAGCACAGCTGCCTCCGCGTGCACAGGGTATAGATAGGAGCACAGCTGCGTCTGCGTCTACGTAGGAGACAGGAAGAGGGTGAGGCCGTGTGTGGGAGAGAGGCAGAGAGCAGTGAGCAGTGAGGATCGGAATCGGAGATGGCTTGGAATGGCCGCTTCGGCGATGACGATGAGGGCAGCGGCCTTGAGCTCAGCCTGGGCCTCCCGGGCTACTTCTCCGGATCGCCAACCCAAGCTGCAGGTGCCGCCGCGTTCATTCATGTGCTTCTTTGCCTGATCAGGAACGGGTTCCATGGCTTCAATGATTCGATCGTTGTGTTCTGTGTTGGCCTGGTGGTTTCAGGTTTCGAGGAGAAAGCAAGCGGCGGCCTTGCTGCTGCTGCGCGAGCGAAGGGAAGCAATGGCTTCAAGGCCAGGTAACCGATGAATCTTTCATTCTTTCTCGCCGCCTGTTGCCCTGTTACTGCTTCTCCTGCTTTTGGTTGCTCCTCTTTTCTTTTCCTGAAACGAAATCCGGAACAAAAGACGGGGGAATCCTGCTCCTCTGTTTAGTTGATGAGTACGTATTTACTGTTCTACTGGTGCTTCATCATCTGAAGTCTGAACTGCCTGAATTTCAATTCTTCAGGCCGGCGGCAGCTGCTCCGGTCGTGGGATGGCCGCCGGTGCGCGCATTCCGGCGGAACCTCGCCTCGTCGTCGTCCTCCCAGCCGTCCCGCGAGCCATCAAGCCAGAGAGGCAAGGAGCCCGCAAGCGCCGGCGGCAAGGCCGTGGAGCCCGGGAACAAGGGCCTGTTCGTCAAGATCAACATGGACGGCGTCCCCATCGGCCGGAAGCTCGACCTGGGCGCGCACGCCGGCTACGACACGCTCTCCGCCGCCGTCGACCACCTCTTCCGCGGCCTCCTCGCCGGTTCGTGCGGATCACCACACCACCATGCGAGTGTTATATGAACTGACGATCGATCTCTGCTTGCCGCCAGCTCAAACGTCGGGATCAGGCGGGGAGCGGCAGGCGGTCGCGGGGATCCTGAACGGCTGCGGCGAGTACATGCTGGTGTACGAGGACGACGAGGGCGACCAGATGCTGGTCGGGGACGTGCCGTGGCCGTGAGTTCACCAGATCAGTTCTCTTTCTTGTCTTGCGATCGTCAACGCGCGCGCCTGCTCTGTTTACTGACCGACCAAGTTTTTCTTGATTGGTTCTTGCGTTCGACCAGGATGTTCATCGCCTCCGCCAGGCGCCTGCGCGTGCTGAGGAGCTCCGATCTCAACCCATCGTCGGTCAGTGACGCCGCTCTGAAATCTGTTTGTTCTATTGATATCTTAGCCTCAAAACGTTTTGCCTGATCCTTGCCCCCTTTGTTCTTGCTTTTGCAGCTGAGGGCAGCGAGCAGGAAGAGAGCTGCAGCTGAGTGCTGACCTGGTGTACCACCCTGGAGTCTGGACATTTTGCGGCCTTTTCGGAGGGCCACCTGTGTAAAATTGAAGCAGTTTCGTCGATTTTGGTCACCATTACCATGCTGTGACCAATTAGGGAAGCAAGAATTTTTTTTATCTTGGGAAGCAAGAATCTAGTAGAGGTGATGGGCCGGTATGGTTCCGGAGGAATTTATATGGTTTGGAAGAATTTTAGAGAAATTTATGAGAGAAAAATACTGTTCCGGATAAAAAAAGAAACGGATCAAGCCGGATTTAAGAGCACGCGAACGGGACCGATGAGGGGTGTCGGTAGGATCATCATGTAGCCCTAGTGCTAGGACCTGCAGTGTCTGAACTTTTCTGAAAGTTTAATAAGGTTTTTTTGGCGCTGGATAGGACAGTTAGCCTCCTAAATCAGCCAGCCAATAGTATTTTCCTCCTACAATAAATTAGCATTAGCTAATCTAAACTAGTCCAGGAACCGACCATCGAACAAGCCGAGTGTGAGTACACATGATCGAGCTCGCCAGGGCCCATGGGCCATGGCACAGTTGATACTACTTGCTTCGTTGCTCGGCTACTTCATGTTCGTTTGTGACCTGCGGCGGCCTAGTTCTTTGTGCTTTTTTTTTCGTGAAAAGGTTTTCAGCTAGATTTTTCTTCTCGATTTTTACGAGTCAAGATGAACCCGTGGAACACAATCCAAAAATGGAAGGCGAGGGAGAGTACAGAGTAGGGCGGCCAAAAGGAGTTTTGAATGGAGACTGGATTAATTACAAGGTTAATATTATGAATTACTCTTTGTTCCAAATTATAAGCCGTTTTGCCTTTTTTTCACCCGTTTTGCTATGTATGTAGATTATTATTATATATAAATGCACAGTAAAATAAATGTAACAAAAAAATCAAAGCAACTTATAATTTGGAACAGAGAGAGTAATCAGGTTTCTCTACCCTACCCGCTTAAGGTTTTCTCTTTTAAGAATAAATATGGTGCTAGTATATTGATGCAAGGTGATGCGCACATAGGATGCTTCACTGTAGCATACGTGTCCGTCTATAGATAAGCATAAAAATTATATGATCTAATGAGCATGAAATTTTTTCTACGGCTCAAGCATGCAATGATTAAATCCACCATAATTTGACCAGAGAAACTGCAGCTATGAATTAATTAAATAAAAACATAGATCTAAAGTTACAACAAAAGCTTTGTTCTAAAGCATACCATATCATATATTCACTGTGTAGATCTACTCATGTAGAGTCCAACACAATTGGATTTCCATTTTATGATTTTTCAGTGATTTATTATGATTTTTCAAAAAATCTGCCGAAATAAAGATAAAAGATAAAAGAAAAACCACCAAGGGAGACAACCATGGAGGTCAAGTGATCGGTTTTGAGAGATGAGGAAGGAACTATTTCTAATTTTAGAGTTGAAGGGAGAAAAAGCTGACTTTCGTGATAGTTGAGGAAGGCAAACTAGACTTTTTTCAAATCCAAATGGTGAAACAAAAATGCCCATACGTTTTTTTTAGCAACTCAAAAATGCCCATACGTGCTCGCGTGGTTGGTTGGACCTTTGCAAAATTCCATGCTGTTAGCACCTGCTATAGATTTTTTTTTTTTAGTGGAAGCACCTGCTATAGATGTCAGGACTGGCCCAACATGGGCTCGAAAAGGCATGGTCCAATCCTACCGAGTCAGGCATGGCCGTGCCGAAGGCGCCCATGGGCCTGGGGTCGGCCCATACATGACATGCTGGGCTGGCCCGATAAACACCGCACGCCCTACAGGCCGGGCCAAGCTATCGACTTGCACCAAGCAGCCTTCGAGTTCGAGGAGAACAAGCAACTGGCCAAGCATTATCTTGTCATCAAATCAAAAAAAAAAGAAGAAAAAAAAAAACCTGGCCGTGCATCATCAGGAGCGTGTGACGTCAGACGTCAAATTATCGGATATGAGCGGAGTCTGAAGCAGAAGACAAGAAGAAGACTTGGGTTGTTGCTAATCTATATCTCTATCCCTAATAATAAAAAGACAAAATTTCTGATCTTTTTTGTTTCGTCCAGCCCATTCTATCTTAGCCCAACAATCCGGCCCACTCGCTCTGTCCCTCTGCGTCTCATGACCGCAGCCCAAGCTTTTGTTGTTTTATAAAGCGTTGCTACGTTGTTTTAAAGTGCTTGTCTCCTACAGTCCTACCTCATGGAGAGATTCAAAAGGACTAAATTGAGGCTATTACGGACAAGATCGAGACCAAGGGCCAAGGTGACCGTTTGGTAGAGGTCCTCAACCCGCTCCATCAACAGCTCAGCGTGCTGCCGAACCAAACGGCCTCCGCCGTACCACTCTGTCGGTGAATCCACGCAAAACCCGCTGAGACAAGGGCGAAAAGAAGGCCAGAGCCGAAAAAACGTATAGCTTCGCAACCTTCCGCGAGCTCCGGTGGGGCCAACACTTCGTCGAGGCGAGTCAACGCCGACGACGGCGGCGCAGAAGACGGAGCGAGCGACGGTGGCACAACGGTGGCACGAAGGGAGGGTTGGAGGCGGCACGCCCGTGTGGGGAAGCTGCGCGCGGAGGCGGAGCAGACGTGTGGGTGGCGGAGTTGCCGGGGCGCGATAGGCCAGTCGCAGTCGCTGGGTCGCGAGGCCCGGTGGTGGAGGCAAGGCGCCAAGGCGTCCGGAAGGGAGCCGGCGAAAGAGGCGCCGGGATGGTAGAAGAGGAAGAGTCTCTAGGAGCTTTCGCATGGTGGTTTGCTGGTTGGAGTAGGAAAAGGCGGCGGCGGTGCATGCTGCAATCTGTGGACGTATCACCGGAGTTAAATCCAATTGAAAGGATCGGTCAATACTTTCTTATGTTGACTACGGTAAAAGCCCAGCGCTAGACCGGGCTAAACCTGCTTCAACTGTTTTCAGTGCGTTCCTAAAGCACTTGCTTTTACCTTGACGTGAAAGCACAAATAAACCGTGACCCTTTTTTGGGTTGTTAAATGATCCAACAAAAGTAAGCTGGTCTAAATTTTGGCTAAAAAACACTGTTCCGGCTGAATTGTTGTGAGAGAAAAACACTGTTCCGGCTGAAAAAACAAGCCGAACAAGCCAAATTTAAGACAAGCGAACGGGGCATTATATAATGTTTGTGCACTACTTATTTCATGTTGAGTTCGCATCAACTAGCCTTACTTTTGCAAGTATTTAACATATTTAATTTAACAAGACATTGATGATTATTTCCAAAAGAATTTAGTTATATGATAGAAGAGAATAAGATGAAAACAAACACTAACTATGTTAAATGTCCTCCTGCCTCTAAATTCACAAGTTACAAAGTATAACTATGAATGTATATTGTTTCGTTCACACATTTTACCTGACTGTCTACACACGAATACTGTGAACATAGATTGTATATGCAAATAGAGATCATTGACCAACAATAAAGAGTAAATAAAAAGAGTCTCGGACCATGTTTAATTGTTTATTCCTTGAAAAGTAATGTTTAATTGTTTATTGGACTTGAATATGTTAGTGTTTTTTTCTCACGTTGCAACGCACGGGCATATTTGCTAGTAATAATAAAGAGGCAAAATTTCAACCCATTTTTTTGTTCATTCAATTTTTTTGTCCGTCTCTCTAACTACCGAACAATGAAGAGTTTCTTTCATCCAGACTTATATATAACCCGTGCTCATACGAGCTAGAATATGCACGGCTTGAATATATGTTCTTGAGGCTTGGATAGTTAGAATCCTAATCTAAATAGATCCATGAGTCTCCTAATACAATTCTAATCTAAATACAAAAGGCTTATAGTTTTATTTTCTGTTTTTTTTCCGTGGCCAAGTCACGTAGCAGAAATAGAATCCTAATCCTATTTCTATCTATTTATTATCCTCCCGACATGTTGAGACTTTTATTTTTGCCAGTGCTACGTTTCCTGATTGTTTTGTGTTTTCCTTTTTATTTAGCATCGAGTGTTTCTTTTTTTTTTGGGAGCATTTTCTGTTTTTTCTGTGTTCGAACGTTTCCCATTTTATTTTGCTTGTCTCTGTAGGAGGTACAGTCGGTTTTGGAGCATTTTCCGATTCCTTGTCTGTTTTTCGAACCACGGTGGTTTCCTTATTTTCTGGACTTTCGAGTTGTTTTTTTTCACGTACAAGTTTTCTTTTCCTGGTTTCCAATTCTAATTTGGATTTAGTTTTTTTTCAATGGCTTCCGTGATTTTAGATTTGTTTTTTGTTTTTAAATTTCTTTTTACAATGGCAAGTTTCATTTTCCTATTGGATTTTCATGTTTTCTATGTTTATTTTTCTTTGCAGCGATATCATAGACTCTGATTCCAAGATGCATCAAGCGACGGTAGGAAGTTCAATTTCAAGACGAAGTCCATAAATCGTCCACCTAACAGCACAGCATGTTCCGTTGCAACACAAAAGCGTCCAGGTCACAGCACAACATATTCCGTTGCAATGCACGAATATGCTTTTTATTAAAAGAAGGTAAACAATAAATACAATATTACAGGTCTTTTAAACATTGACTCTTATTTATAATAAACAAATATTTTTATTACTAAGTTGTTGGTTTTAATTAGGAATAAATTATTATTATTATATGAATCGGCTGATGACCTAACTAATCAAACTGTAAACTTAAATTTTAAATACTTTGTCATTCAATCTAATAAAAATAAACATTTCTTTAAGCTATCCGCACATGCCAGTGCAAATATCTAAGTTGTCCGCATATACTAGTGCAAGTCTCGATAAGGCTGACATGTGGAAATCGAGACACGAATAATCCTTGCCAACTATAATAAGATATTAAAATTACATATTTATATGGATCCTCGAAAGAAAGAAGCCACACAACTTATATCTAACTCTAGCCAAAAAAAAAAAGATGGAGCCCGTTCATTTGTGAGCCCGTTTCCATTAATGAGCCGGTTCATTTGTGATCGCCACAACAATCACTCACAATATCAAAAGTAGCACCTATACAAATTAAGCTATCACGACCGTTGAAGCTATGCAGCAAGCTGAAGCGAACAGATCAAACATATGATAGTTTTTTTCTCCCGTTGCAACGTACGGGCATGTTTGCTAGTAATTAGAAACTACCAAATTGAAAAGCAGTGTTTTCTTATTGTTTTGAAAATTTCTATGATTTATGTTTTTTCCTGACCCTGTTCTGTGGCACTACTTCAGTAGTACTTTTCAGCAAACGAACAGTGTTTTTCTTTCACAACATTTCAGCATAAGCAGCAGCATAAGCCAAATTTTATGGAAACGAATAGGGAGAATCTCTAGTGAAAGTTAATATGGAGACTTCATTGAGTCCCAATTGTTGGTGCCCATGTCAAGTGTCAATTGTTAGCCAGAGAATCTCTTCAAGCTAATTAAATTAAAATTAAGTGGTACTCATCACTTCATTCAAAATTATAAGAGGTATTGGCTTTTCTAGATATCTTTCTTTTTATTACGCATCTGGACATTGTGTATTTTAAATGCATAGCAGAAGTTAATTTTTTAAGAAAAACAGGAGGGGTTTCCCCACTGGGTTATTAAACTTGAAAGTTATATATCTAGAAAAGATCAAACGTCTTGTAAGTATATCATTTTGTTTTGGACCGCTGGTCTGTCTCCTCGAGTTAAGACTATGCTTTCAGGAGATGAACAAGTTAGAGGTACAGCTGCTCCATCTCAACTGAGAATTGACTAGAAAGCTGAACTCACCAAAAAGAGTAGGACTGTGCATATATAGCAACTTTCCATTAGAACAGGCTTGGCAGATTCCAAGCAAATTTGTTTTTGAAAACATACAGGAATTCACTACAAGTACATCACGAGCGCCAGAAAAGGGGTCCGGAACCTGCACAACGACACACACAGCCATTCAGTGCTGGGGCTGCGAGTGAGCAGCTGCGATCAGGGCGGCTCCGAGGCCGGACCCGTCCTTGGTGAGCTTCACCGCCAGCGACCTCGACGCCTCCTCCCCGAGCAACTCCACCAGCGTGCCCTCCAGGCACTTCCTGAACTCGGCGTAGTGCTCAAACAGGCCACCGTCGATGGCGACGACGGACCGGCGCCCGTCGCCGGGCACTGCTCTCCCTATCTTCCTGAGGATCCCAACGATCCCTGCCGCAGCCAGCCGGGCAGACCTGCTGGTGACGATGTCGCAGATCTCGACGACCATCTTCCTTGTATCCAAGGAAGTGTCCATGATCTTGAGGTTGTCGGCCAGTTTCTCAGCCACGATTCTCAGGTCAGGCGTATCGTCATGGTGCATCGCTGAGATATCAGGAGTCCTGAAATGTCAAACATTACACAGCAACGTTTGATCAGCATTTAGTTTTAACTTTTTATGTCTGTTGAGAAATTGAAAAACGCAGGTGATGTTCTAATTGGTGGTTTGATATAACAGGCAGCTGTTCAGAGAAAAGATATATACCTCAGAATGAAGCGAGTTTTGAGCTTAGTGTGGCTGACATTGCCAAAGATTGAAGATTGTGATGCGATTTTATGCAGTACCCTCCTTACAATTTCGCCAAGATACATCCCTGAAATCAACTTCTCGAAGATCTGAAAACAAGTAACAGTTAAACTTTGTAAGCAAAGGTTTTTTTCTTTACTAACACGAATAAGAGAACCATTGTCCATGCTTCCTGTCAAACCTACCTGTTCCCCTGGGTTTAAGCTTTCCTCATCCAAGGCTTGATCATATTCTGTGATTGGGAGGCAGGACGAGTCGAAGTTACCCCATTCTGTGTTTATCACCTGAAATGCAGAAAGCATGGTGAGAACACTGCAAAAAGCAGGCAGGTAATCCTGTGCTGCTCTACACAAGTTACATGAATGAAATGAAAAAATATTATCAGGACATCCAACATTACCATGCTTCCTGATTTGGGTAATTCTCCCTCCAACTTCGGTATGGCGCTTGCTTCTTCAACGTACGCGGCATTTGAGCCAGTACCTAATATCACACCAATGACGACATCCTCATCATTGTACCGACCTGCAGCCAGTGTCCCGACGGTATCATTGATCTGAGGCATGAAAATGCATTGTCAGCCTGTGATCGTACGAAAGGAGCTGAAATAGATGGGGTCAGAAGCTAAGGGCTAACCAGTGCAGCCACATGCATGTCGACGCCTTGCTTCTCCATGGCCGTCTGCAGCTCAGCGACAACATCCTCACCTACCTGAATAGTTTCAGAAATGCTATGGTATAAGAATTGTATTGTATAGACTTGCAAGATTTTGCATAAAGCAATATGTTATGGTAACTCTAGTAGGTAACAATAACTATCTACAATTCACAGCCACAAAATGAAATAACGAATGAATACTTACAGCGTCGTCGATCGAAAATGCCTTGGTCCACTTGATGAGCGTGCCTGATGCAATCGACGTTTGTCGCACAGGGAAAGAGAATGTGAACCCGAGTTCTCTCTGCTTATCATCAAACACATTGCTGTGCCCTTCACTCGCGATGTACTTGGCTAAAGCTGAAGCGATAAAACCAAACAGCTCCTGAAGAATTCAACACCCAACGACACCAAGGATGAGCTAGGGCCGGAGCGCAAATGGACAGTATACAATTAATAAACCGTGAAAATGTGTGTACTCACTCACCGAAGCGTTGCCCGACATGAGGTGAGGAGGGATGGATACCTCCTTGGACTCTCGTTTGGCGGCACGCTTGTCTTTCCCCGCGAGGTGCACACGCAGGACGCGGAAGTTTGTTCCGCCGAGATCCAAGGCGTAGAAGACACCCTCTTCGGTCCTGAGTTCACAAGCATAACATGTAAGCAAAGATAGACAACAGATGAATACTGTTAGATAATCTACTGCTACCTTGTCTGAACACAGCAAGGGGAAGGCGGTGCCGAAAAGGCCCCCTGCTGTGATATTGTAGCCGTTGCAGGTGCAGGCGCCGAACTGCTCACCTGCAGCACTGTAGGCACATGCAGTTACTGACGCAGAGTCAGCCCTGTATGTTATCTAGTTACTGTTACAGCATGTGCGCTGTACTGAGATTAGATAGATAGAGTTGTATAAATAGACTACCACGGCAACTCAGTAAAGAGAGTTCAGATTTGCCATCTTCCAGATAGGGCTTCCGCCAACGCTGATGCCTTGTACCGTGTGTGCATGCTCTATTCTCCCTTCTTCTAACTCTAGCCATAGTGTGTGGGGACGGACAACGCTTGTTCGTGGTCGGCACGGCTAGTGGGTGCTCGGCAAGACTGCTGAGTGGTTCCCTCACCTGAGCCGGTGATCCTGTGGGCCAACATGTGGTATCGGAGCCTTACAAGCGCCGTCGCTAGACTAACCGCTGGCGATGACGGGCGGTTCGGAGATGGGCGACAGCAGTGACACTGTTGTGGCTGTCCAACCACGACCGGAGATCGTTGTTCGCACGATGCGGGAGGTCAGCGGCACCAGTTGACCAACGCTGACTCGCACCAACTATGGAGAATGGTTGGTGACCATGAAGGTCAAGCTCAGAGCTCGACAGCTCTAGAATGCTGTTGATAAGGGCACCAACAATGAAGAGGATGACATGTCAGCATTGAAGGCTATCCTCGCTGTTGTACTAGATGAGTACAGGGAGCCGTTGGGGGCGAAGAGCTCAGCTAAGGAGGCGTGGGAGGCTATTGCGGCGATGCGCGTCGGTTCCGACAGCGCAAAGAAGGCGACAGCCCAGCTTCTGAAGTAGGAGTACGCCAACCTCAAGTTCAAAGATGGTGAAATAGTGGAGGACTTCTCCCTCCGCCTGTAGACGCTCATCAGCAAGCTGAAGAGCCACGGCGTCATCATCGACGAAGAGGAGGCGGTCTCCAAGTACCTCCACTCCGTGCTGGCAAAGTACATCCAGATCGCTCTCTCTATAAAGACGATGCTGGACTTGTCCACCCTCACCATTGAGGATGTAACAGGTCGTCTGCGGACGGTGGACAAGCGCCTAGAGCAGGCGACAACAATGAAGGACAGCGGAAAACTCCTGCTGACGGAAGAGGAGTGGGCTGCTCGGAGGAACTCCGGGAAGGCAGCCTCCTCCAACCACGGTGGCAATGGCAAGCGCCGCGGCAAGGCTTGTTTGGAGAACAAGCAGGTCGACCCCAACGCCTGCCGGCGTTGCGGGAAGATGGACCATTGGACACAGGAGTGCCCAAACCGCAAGCAGAAAAAGAAGGCTCAAGCTCACTTGGCGTAAGCCGATGATGAGGATGAGGCCACTATCCTGATGGCGACGTTCTATGCACTGCACGACGTCGAGGCCGGGGAGAGGGAAGAGGCGACGACGATGGAAGGACCTGGGAAGACCTTGAAGACCATCAACCTCGACGAACCATGCGCCCAAGTCCACCTCGGACGTGTGGGCGCCGACCAGGAGCAGCAGTGGTATCTGGACTTTGGTGCCAGCAACCACATGACGGGCTCCAAGGAATCATTCTCCGAGCTCGACGACGATGTTACCGGTACGGTAAAGTTTGGTGACGGCTCAAGGGTGGCTATCCAAGGGTGCGGCACCATTATCTTCAGGTGCCAGAACGGGGAGCACCGCGCGCTAACGGATGTATATTACATCCCGCAGCTACGTTCCAGCATCATCAGCATTGGTCAGCTGGATGAGCACGGTAGCGAGGTACTGATCAAGGACGGGGTCCTTAGGATCAGGGACCGGGAGCAGCGACTTCTTGCCAAGGTTAAGAGGTCCCGGAACTGGTTGTACCTGGTCGACCTGAAGGTAGAGCAGCCGGAGTGCCTTGTGCCTGGCGGCAAGGCACTCCGAGGAACCGTGGATGTGGCATGCCTGGTTCGGACATCTCAGCTTCGACGCGCTTGGTCGGCTGAAGAAGATGGTCCGAGGGCTACCCCACATCAAGCACGGAGGCGAGCTGTGTGACAGCTGCCTGGCCGGGAAGCAGAGGAGGCTACCTTTCCCAAAGGCGGACAAGTTTCGCGCGAAGGACGCTCTCGAGCTCATCCATGGCGACCTCTGCGGGCC